>NC_056744.1:1313131214-1313146722 GCF_019279795.1 Protopterus annectens | reverse complement strand
GGTAATGGCTCCTTTACTGAAGCTGCTCTGCTGGACTGGTGTTTCGTTTACTTTACTAAGCTGGTGCAATGTAAGCTTAAGGCTCTTACTGAAGTTGGTGCTATTAAGGCTACATTTTTACTTTACTTACTGAAGCTGGTGTGTCCATTTACTTTCTGAAGCTGCCTCAACACTCACTTAAGGTTCTGTTTACTGAAGCTGCTCCATTTTTATTTTATGTATTGATGCTCGTGTGTGCGCGCTCTGTTTACTGAAGCTATTCTGTTGGTGCTCACTTTATTTTTTGAAGATGGTGCCGTGCTGTGTAAGCTTAAGGCCCTTAATGAAGCTGGTTTGTCTGTTTATTTTACTTTCGGAAGCTGCCTTAACACTCACGGGTAAGCTTAAGGCTCCATTTACTTTACTGGTGCTGTGTCAGCTTAAGGCTCGCTCATTTATTGAAGCTGCTGTTTTCGCTTTATCTACTGAAGCTGTCATTTTTGCTTTATCTACTGAAGCTGCCGTTTTTAATTTTTGTACTGAAGCTGCTCCCAAAGCTGAGCAGATCTCTGCACGAGGTACGTATCATGCTATTCCATTCCATTGCCTATGTTGAGTGATCACATCCAGTTTCCGCTTTACAAATTCTAGATCTGTCGGGGTAGCGTGTCAGATGTTGCTCTGTGTGCCCGCAGATGTTGTGTGTGGGTTTGTTGTTCCCAACGTGGGTTATTAGGACATATAAGCAGTGATATATCTGTAAGGGATCTGCATTTTTCATAGATTTAGATTCAGATTATTGCATTATCATACACTGAAATAAATGTTTGAGGAATGTTTAATGCAAATCTGCATTCTATGTCATCAGCTGAATTTCTAGCATTTGTCTTTTGTATTTCATTGTTGACTAGGTAGGTGGGCTATTCCACAGACCCTTATCAGTCATGACTCAGGCTCAAAACAGAGCAGTACAAAGATAATAAAACGGCTGATTGAGTAATGTATACAGGACTTTTGATGTTATTACAAAGTGTTTATATACAGTCAGTTTTTCATGGTTATAATAAAGATGCATAGTGTGTACATATCTATGGTTAGGGTCTACTGATGCACTGCTGTGCCTCCCATGACTGTACTCCTATACAATTATTTAACTGATTTGTAATTTATGTTACTGGAGTACAGAAGACTGGTCCCATGTCAAGTGTGTATTTGCAGCCTTATATGAGCTTCACTTGGAGAGGATACATACACACACTATATGGGGGCAGTTTTTAGGTAGCCAGTCATAACAAATTACTATTCTTACACAGACAGTCTATTCTTCTTCTGTCTTTTTCTTTTAATACTTCTGTCCTTTTCCTGTTTGTTTTACAGATGACATTTGAGTCTGTGGTGGGAAGTGGGGAACAGATTGGAGGAGACCCTCTGAGAGGGAATTAAGAATGCTGTACAGAAAAGTGAGACCAGCGGGACTAAGACAGAATATATGTGTGTGTGAATGGTGGGAGGAGGATGAAGAATGGTAGGGATGCAGGGGTGGGAATTGTAAAGGAATTGGGATGAGTTTAAATACTTAGGATCAATAAGTTCAGAGGGAAGTAATGAGTAAGGTGTGGAAAAGAAGTGAAGAGTACAGGCAGGATGGAGTGGGTGGAGAGTGTCCAGGGTGATTGTGACAGGCAGGTGCCAGTGGAAGGGGAAGGTCTGAAGAGGGTGGTAAGACCAGCTAGCTATTGTTATGTAGATACAGTGGCAGTGACAAAGGCAGAGTCAGAGCTGTGGCGTGGCAGAGTTAGAAGATATTCTGGGTGCACTGGGTGTGTGAGGATGGACAGGATTAGGGAGGTATGTTAGAGTCGGTCCGGGTTTGCTGGGTTTGGAATAGAAATGAGAGGCAGAGGATTGGTTGGTTTGGACATGTGCTGCAGGGGATGGATTACAGGCATGTTGGGGGAAGAGATGCTAGGGATGAGGCTGCTTGGTGAAAAACAGGGAAGAGAGGAAGGCTAAAGATGGGTTTATGGATGGCAAGGTGAGAGGGACATGCAGATGGTTTGGTGTGACAGAGCAAGAGATGCAGAGGGACAGGAAGAAATGAAACTAGTTGATCTGCCATTCTTGGGCAGCGAAGAAGATTCTTGCTACAAAGTTTGGCCAGACACTAATCACTGGTGCTGTGGTTTATCATTTTGTAATTCTTTAGCTTCCATTTTTATAAGCACTTTATTAGAAGCAATTGTTTATTAGCAATTAATGCCTTTTCATGTCATTCCACATCACTATTCAAGACATGCCATTAATTTAAACATCACCCAGAACTCAGCATGAGGTTGTGTGTGTGTGTGTGTGTGTGTGTGTGTGTGTGTGTGTGTGTGTGTTTTTTTTACTTTGCTCTGTTCCTTTTAAAATTGTGGTTTTGTGGCAAATCTGAATTCACTAAAAATTATAGCCTTTAAGTTTCAGTCTTCCTTTTTGGAAACACATGGTAACAAAAACACTATTTAAACAACTTTCTAAAATTATACAAGCAATTTTAAAATTGTCCCTGGTTTTGGGCCGCCCAAATAAATTTTGGCTTTTTCCAGATTTCTTCTGCTGTGAAATTGAGTGTTTTAAGTTGTGTCAAGTGGATGCTGCAGGTAGTGTTGCCTCACAGCAAGAGGTTCTCTGGTTTAATTCTTGGCTGGTGCCTTCTGTGCAAAATCTGTATTTTCCTCCCTGTGTTCATGTGGGTTTCCTCTGGGTGCTCTGGTTTCCTCCCATGTTACAAAGAATACACCCGGAGCATTTCTCCTGGGCTCTCCAAAATTGGCTTTGTTCCACGTCAGACTTTCCTGGTAAATAAATGTTAAATAAAAAATTTTTCAAGGAGGGAGCTTCGGGGGTAGAGAAGTTTAGTGTTGCTTAATCTGTTTGCATTGTTAGTAGCACAACGGGGTAGAAACTTACTTTTGATGCAGAAGGCTATGGGTTCTACTCCCAGAGTATTTAGATGGATTGCTGATACTGTACTGTGTTGTACTTTAAAGGGAGTGGGGGTGCTGCATTTCCGTGAGTGCCCTCCTTTGGAGGAGTTACCTAGTAACTATGAACCCGTTATCAGTTTGCCATCCATTTTATTGCAATATTACTAGGTTAACATTTTTTAAAGTAACATAGGAATTTATTCTTCAAGGGCAACAACCACTTTATTTATAGATGAAACAATAAAAAATAAAGTTTTTCCTAGCAGCCCTGTTCATTTTTAGAAATACCTTTAATGTGGAATTATTTAGATTACTTACTTCTGCAGAGATTTTGTGTATTTACTGATATTGGTGGATTGTAATGACAGAAGTTTAAATGGGCTTTTATGGTTCAAATTTTCTGAAATGGGAAGTTTTGTCATTATTGGCTCATACATTTTGTTTCATTGCTTACTAGAAGACTGTTCAAAACTAGGAATTTAAAACCCATTCTAACAACTGCTGCTGTATTATACAAGGAATATAATTTAATAAAATCAGGAAGGTGAATAAAAGAATGCATACATGTATGCATGGCCCTAAAATGTGTTTGAAAACAGCGCAGAGGAAAGTGTGTGAGGCTCAACATCATGGGCAAACTTTAAGCTTTAAACTCTTTTACCAAAGCAATGGATGATGGTAAAACAGTTCAAACCACATTACCTTGACCTGGCCAAGCCTTTTGACACAATCCCCTACTCAGGTGTAGTACAAAATATGAATAATGTAGGAGAAAACACACGCATTACTTTGACCTGGCCAAGGCTTTTGGCACAATCCCCTACGCAGGTGTAGTACAAAAGATGAATAATGTAGGAGCAAACACTTGTGTCACTAGCTGGATTGCCAACTTGCTCACAGGATGCAGGAGATCAAAATAGAGGAAGTGACGAGTCACCAATGGAGTCCCCCAGGGTTCAATGCTGAGATTTTCTGTTTGGCATATACATTTCAAAAGTAGAAGGAAATACCAAAGGGCTTTGGCCGACTACGTTTGAGATGACTGCAAGCTAGGAGCAGTTATTGAATCCCCAAATGACAACCATCATGCAGGAAGGTTTGTCCCAAATAATAACTGGTGTCAAAGTCATGACAATGCCCTCTGAGAACTGACCCAATTGTTTGGCATTTGGGAAGTTGTGTGTACAGTGACTTCTGCAACCTGACCGCAATGCGCCCAGAGTTATGTGCTGAGCCCTCTGTATTGCAGCCAGCTTATAAACAAATTGTGACTAGATCTAGAGATGATGATGTCCATCTTTACAAAGCCCTATTAGGTCAATCATTTTACACGCCTGCTTTTGGCATGTATCTGTTCATCCCATGAAACAACTGAATACCTTCAGAGATGCTACCAAAAGGATACGCCCTAAACAATAGGTCTTGCATGGACCACCCTCAAAGATGTATTACTATACTTAGTATCCTACAGAGCAAGCGAGGTGACAGGTCTGAACACGCAGGCATCCTTCGAATTTAATACAGATAGACCCACTGAACATCAGCAAGAAAATGGCATCACAAATACTAAGTCCAGGATCTAAACTGAATGCTGTGAGATAGTTGATATATAACACAGAGGCTATCACTGTTCAGAATGACTATCCATAAAAATGAAACAAAGCTCATCTGTCCATATTCAAATGCAATCTCTGATCCAAGGATGGATAATAGAAAATGACTCAGGATTGCTCTCATGCCACCAGTTGACAGAGGCAACTCCTAAATGTTGCATCCCTTACATGGTCCCCAATTATCTAAGGTATGATGAATTATTCTCACTAGTACATATAATTATCAGCCACGGGATCGGTAAGACCACCAGAAAATGTTATTTCAAGCACCAAAAGGGAATTGGCTAAGCTTAAATGTCTCCAGGTGAACCTATGTTGTAGTAAATAGTTATAAAGAAATTGCCCTTTTTAGATCACTAGTGCGCCCTCTCCGTCCACCCCAGTCTTCCCGTCTTCAACAGCCTCGCAAAATCTATGGTTCTTCCTTTAAGAACGCTCAAGTCCGCTCAATGACGCTTTTGCATCTGTGTTGCATGGTGTGCGGGATCATATGCTGACATCATCATGTGGCGACACATATTTTCAGGTTTTTGCGAAAGCAGGGAACTGAAAACAGACAAGTTTTCATGCATGTTGATGGATTAGCTGTGTGAGGAAAAATGGACAGTTTCTGGGCTTATCTGATGGGTTAGCTGTGAGGACTGCAGATGGAGTCGAGGACGGCTTTTAGAGTGAGTAAGCTGGCAGAATGAAACTTGTGTGTGTGTGTGTGTGTAACATCTGGTGGCTAGTGGTACTCAGGCTCAAATCCTGTACCTTGGGTACAGGTAAAAAAACCTAAAGACCCTAGCCACCATCACTAATGAATTTATGCCTCCTGTTACATATAAGCCTGTTCCTCTGGTTTTCGCATGAGTGGTAAACAAAACCTTTTATTCTAGAAATCTTTCTAAGATTATAAAATCAGTATTTGAGAAATGTGTTCCTATTTTTGGGGCTGTATTCCCCATTATTGGCATTGTTTGTATTTTGTGCTAAGAGGTTGAGAACTATGGTGAGAAATGAGAACTGAATTCATTACATGATACGATAGCCATTTAAGTTTGTCTTCTTGTCTTTCAAGAAACTGCTGGTTTAGCTTAGTGGTATGTTGCTCTGACTGTAGTGCACAAAGTTCTGGAGTTCGAGAGACTTGGCAGTTGAAATGTATGGCTAAATGTGGACATTTGTGGCTGCAAGCTAACTTTCTCAAAAATTATACAAGCAATGTTTAAAAGTACCGTGTGCCTGGTCCCCTATTGAAAAATAAGTTCAAAAAGCTGTGCAACATGCCTATGGCTTACACTACTGTTATTCTGTATTTATACATTGTGTGTGTAGAAGTAGATCTGCTATCGGTGGAAATGTTCTGAATAGGACAGTTTTGTCATTACTGATGCATGCATTTTGCTGCATTGCCTACTGGAAAAATGTTTCAAACAATAAATTTAAAATGCAGTTGTGTGTGTGGAAGTGACTGTTATCATGGAAATGTTCTGAATAGGACAGTTTTGTCATTACTGGTGCATGCATTTTGCTTCATTGCCTACTGGAAAAATGTTCACAATAAAATTAAAATGCAGTTGTGTGGAAGTAGACCTTTATGATAGAAATGTTCTGAATAGTGCAGTTTTGTCATTATTTAATGCATTTTTGTTTCATTGCCTACTGGAAAAATGTTTAAACAATAAATTTAAAATGGGCTCTAACTTAAGTCTAACAAGTATGCTGTATTTTACAAGGGATATAATTCAATTATTATACAGTATAATTAATACAGTCAGGAAGGTGAATCAAAGAACTTTTGCATGATTCTAAAATGTGCAAGGAGCCTATGATTTGAAAAACAGCCAAAGGTAAACTTACCTGCCACTGGCCAGATGCATTTTCTTTGAATGTGGGTTTCAATGCTGTCTAATTTCCGGTGAATGTGGGTTTAAAGGTAAAGTTTTAATGCTAAGTCTGTTTTCATTGTAAGACTATTGCTTTGTTTAGGTTTAGTAAATGTCTATAAGTGTTTGTGCTATAAATTTGAAATAAAGTTGTAAATGAAATCCAAATATCTGTAATCATTGTAGAAGTAAAGCATAGAACAGCATGCACACTGAGAGATTTGAACAGTGTCTATGACAAATGGGGAGAAATAGCCAAGTAATGGGGACTTACACTGGAATGGCTATGTGGGTGGGTGGGGGTAGGGCTGAGTGTGTGTGGAGGGGTGGGGCTGCCTGGGCAGAGGTGGTGGGGCTGCATGGGCAAGGGTCTAGCTGCTATTTATATCTTAGTAAATCTTGTTAGTTACAGATTTAAGATTGCCAGTGTAAGGCTGTGTGGGGCAATTTGGAATGTTCTGTCAGTGTTTTTTTCTTTTGGCGCGAATGTTAATAGTTGCTCTGTGCCAAAAAGGGTTGTGTTACTTATGTAGGTACGGAAGAAGCTTAACGTGTTTTTTTTATTTATTATTGTTATAGACCTTGTAGTGGTGTGTGGGGCTAAGTCAGCATTTTGTATACTATTTTCTTTTGATCAGGTGTGCACAGTGTTTCCGTTGTAGTCTCTGTGAATACATCGTGTTCGTGCTCATGAACTACGTGCTTCTCTGTCTTCTGTGGTTTGTCTTCAGCCTGAGTGGGCAGGATTTGGATGCTGGTTACTTGGTTTGTCTCGGAAGGAATGCCTTTATTTCTAAATTCTTACATAGTTCTCTGAACATGAAACAATTTTAATGATCCTGTCAGTTTCTGGTCCTGTTATCAAAAGATATTACACTCTCCTTTACAGCTTGCGTGCTTTGCTTTTGATAGTTTGTATTACCAGTGTTATATTGTGTCTGCATTTTCATACCTTTTATTTTGTAATGTTTTGCGTTTGCATCATTTTCTCATACCTACGAAAGTGAACTAAGCACTGACATTTTGAAAACAGAAGTTAGCAAGAGCAAACACAGTGTCTGCACATTGATAGCCCAGTCAGTTCGGTATGTGTTGGATGTTTGTCCTCCAGTTACCACCTTTTGTTTAATTGATGAAGTCACTGTTGTCTGGTGATAGTGCGAGACTCTTATTTATTGTCATTTGTTGACCAGGAAAGTCCGACTGTTCTGTTCATAGATATATCCTACACTAAAGACTGCTAGTGCCCTTAGAAGACTAGCAGTGCTACCCAACTGTGACCCACAAATTTGACTTATATGGGATTGATTTACTGACTGCCACTGTCCATCAGCGACATTGGTGCCAGTCATACCAGGGGAGAATTTTTGATTACCCATTCCTTGGTCCAAGTGGCACTTATATGCAGGTAGGGAGGATAAGCTGCTTCACATGGATGGTAAGTCTCATCCAGAGAATGGGAATGCTCTTTGCAGCATATCTGTCTCTCTAGCATGTTCTGTTTATGCCCCAAACAAAAGTTAGGTATTTTATTTATTTGACATTTGTTGACCAGGCTAGTGTGAGTGAGTGCAAGCAAGGGGGCTAGTGTGTGAGTGTGCGAGTGCAAGCAAGGGGGCTAGTGTGCGAGTGCAAGCAAGGGGGCTAGTGTGCGAGTGCAAGCAAGGGGCCTACTGTGCGAGTGCAAGCAAGGGGGCTAGTGTGCGAGTGCAAGCAAGGGGCTTAGTGTGCGAGTGCAAGCAAGGGGGCTAGTGTGCGAGTGCAAGCAAGGGGCTTAGTGTGAGTGCAAGCAAGGGGCTAGTGTGCGAGTGCAAGCAAAGGGGCTGGTGTGTGGAGTGCAAGCAAGGGGGCTAGTGTGTGTGTGAGTGCAAGCAAGGGGGCTGAGTGTGTGTGTGACTGCAAGCAAGGGGGCAAGTGTGTGTGTGTGTGTGACTGCAAGCAAGGGGGCTAGTGTGTGCGTCTGACTGCCAGCAAGGGGGAAAGTGTGTGCGGGGGGCAAGTGCGTGTGTCTGACTGCCAGCAAGGGGGCAAGTGTGTGTGGGGAGCAAGTGCGTGTGTCTGACTGCCAGCAAGGGGGAAAGTGTCTGTGTGAGACTGCAAGCAAGGAAAAAGCATGCTAAAGTCAGACCTCTTCTATCAACTGTCTCTGTTTATACGAGATAAATTTCAAGTACTGTTTAGATGCCCCCCAACATATTTGGCCTTGCCCAGATTACCTGCATTAACTGGTTGCTAGTCAAATTTCTATAAATTGCTTTATAGAATTAGGCATATCGCAACCTCTAAACTGACCATGGATTTGGCTCTAAATGTTTCTTTTCACGTAATAATCTCTCCCCAGAAATAATAGTTTCGCCAGAAAACGTGGAGGGTTTACAATTACATGTAATAATCCAGTTAGGGGTTACTTTCTTTTCAGAAATGCATGTCTTTTTTTTTTGACAGCTGCTCCACTTAGGAGTAATAACGTGCCCCTTCTTTGACAGCTTCCCAGCTGTATTGTCTGGCTAATTTATCTTCTTGATTCACATTTTCGGACCATTTAACATAACGTTGTGGTGGTTTTGTGGACAGTTGGTGGCAAAACATTATAGAATGAAGATAGAAAATAATGGCAGACATTTCAGTTTCACATTTCATATCCTTCGAAAATTCATAATAATGCAAGACCTACTGTTGGATGATCTTTCTAACTTTGTAAGAGCAATATTTAAAATTTCTACTTGTACTTTTGCCTTTCTCCCACTTATGTATGGCTTGGTCAGATTTAGTGCACTGAGGTTCATAGGTATGACATGTCAGGACCATCGCTGTCAGCCTGAGACATTTCAAATTGTGACATACCGTTGCAGTGTATTCTGAGCTGATGTCATGTTTGCTTTTCATTTTTTACTGTGATCATGTTTTACCCATGAAGCAAGTAGATAGTTGTTTGCAGGCAGCAGATTTGTTTTGGATAACCAACATTTCTACAAATTGGAGGGTATCACAGCGATTACTAGTTGCAGCACGTTGCTTAGCTATGTTACTTGGTAGTTTAATAAAGTTGAATATAAATTATAATTAGAACTGTAGTCCAAGGAGAAGTGTTTTGCATTTAGTGCTGCTTCTTTTACTCGACTTGAGTTTGACTAGACTTGTGATGGAAATGTTCTGAATTGGGTAGTACTGTCCTTATGGGTGCATGCATTTAGTTTCACTGTTTTCTGGAATATTTTAACCCAATTAAAACACCCAATAAAACTTTACTGCATTGTACAAGCAATATAATTATATGTGTGTGTGTGTGTGTGTGTGTATCTTTGTGTCTGACTTCAAGCAAGGGGGCAAGTGTGGGCAAGTGTGTGTGACTGCTATCAAGGGGGCAAGTGTGTGTGACTGCTAGGAATGGGGCAAGTGTGTGTGCTTGTGTCTTTGACTGCAGCCAAGGGGACAAGTGTGTGCATGTCTGTATGTGGGCAACTGCAAGCAAGGGGGCAAGTGTGTGTGACTGCAGCCAAGGGGGCAAGTGTGTGTGTGTGTGACTGCAGCCAAGGGGGCAAGTGTGTGTGTCACTGCAGCCAAGGGGGCAAGTGTGTGTGTCACTGCAGCCAAGGGGGCAAGTGTGTGTGTGTGTCACTGCAGCCAAGGGGGCAAGTGTGTGTGTGTGTGTCACTGCAGCCAAGGGGGCAAGTGTGTGTGTGTGTGTCACTGCAGCCAAGGGGGCAAGTGTGTGTGTCACTGCAGCCAAGGGGGCAAGTGTGTGTGTGTGTGTCACTGCAAGGGGATAGTGTGTGTGTGTGTGTGTGACTGCAGCCAAGGGGCAAGTGTGTGTGTGTGTGACTGCAGCCAAGGGGGCAAGTGTGTGTGTGTGTGTGACTGCAGCCAAGGGGGCAAGTGTGTGTGTGTGTGTGTGTGTGACTGCAGCCAAGGGTGTGTGTGTGTGTGTGACTTCAGCCAAGGGGGCAAGTGTGTGTGTGTGACTTCAGCCAAGGGGGCAAGTGTGTGTGTGTGACTTCAGCCAAGGGGGCAAGTGTGTGTGTGTGCAGCCAAGGCGGCAAGTGTGTGTGTGTGTGACTGCAGCCAAGGGGGCAAGTGTGTGTGACTGCAGCTAAGGGAGCAAGTGTGTGTGTGTGTGTGTGTGTGTGTGTGTGTGTGTGTGTGACTGCAGCCAAGGGGGCAAGTGTGTGTGTGACTGCAGCCAAGGGGGCAAGTGTGTGTGTGTGTGTGTGTGTGTGTGTGTGTGTGTGTGTGTGTGACTGCAGCCAAGGGGGCAAGGGTGTGTGTGTGTGTGTGTGACTTCAGCCAAGGGGGCAAGGGTGTGTGTGTGACTGCAGCCAAGGGGGCAAGTGTGTGTGTGACTGCAGCCAAGGGGGCAAGTGTGTGTGTGACTGCAGCCAAGGGGGCAAGTGTGTGTGTGACTGCAGCCAAGGGGGCAAGTGTGTGTGTGACTGCAGCCAAGGGGGCAAGTGTGTGTGTGTGTGTGACTGCAGCCAAGGGGGCAAGTGTGTGTGTGTGTGACTGCAGCCAAGGGGGCAAGTGTGTGTGTGTGTATGTGTGACTGCAACCATTTTTTAATTGTGAATGTTTTCATTTAAAGTCAAATGTCGTAAAATGTCTGTTTCCAGATAGAAATCAGTACTGTTAAAGAAATGAAAGTTACAGAATATTTAACAATACAAGAAATGAATAGTATACCTATACTTCATACTGTAAGTTTATGATCACAGATAGCACAAGTATGTGTATTTTAATTTATAACTAGGATGGAACACTGGTATTTTAGACCGTTTACGTATTTAGTCCGGGCGCTTGGTTAAAATGTTCGAATATAGAACTGGAAATATACAGTATGATAGCAAAATAAGAACATTATAGCTACTATAGAGTACACTTTAGAGCCTTAAAACAAATTCTAGAGATTGAGTAGAGATGAACATATATAATTACCGGTAGGAAGAATAAAGAGTAAGATAATTCATGTTTATTTAAGTGGGTCAGGTGTCCAAAACACCGATGTAAGTGTGTGACTAGGAGGTGAAATGAGTGGTAGAATTAGATAAGTGCATTTGTTGTGTAACAGGTGCTTGTTAATTTTACTTACCCTGTTTGCTGCTGTTACTTGATTACTGTAGCTCTTCCAATTTATTGATGCTATATTATATTATGGGCTGTATTTGAATGATTTTTTATAATTACTCGTTTTATTTCTCTGTAATGCTGGCATTTGGTAAATTGAAAATCGGCATGCGTTTCTCTGGGCGTCCATGCATCAGTTTAGTTCTCTGTGTAATGCTGGCCAAATGTAATGTAAGTGCGTGTGACCGTTCACGCGTGTGTACATGCCCTGTCCTGAATAACTGGAGTTAAGTGCATAGGTTAGTACTAGGCTATCTGCCCCAGGTAATTTATAATCCTATGGAGAAGTTGTTTGGCTTTCGAATGCCCGTTTTAAATTAATTTTTGCTATGCCCTTTTTCAAGGTTAGTATACTGTGCCTCTGTCTAACAATAACACAGAAGTGATACCGGGCTAAACCTAGGATCCCACATCCACTCAACATTCTTCTTGAAGAGTCAATGAGGGACTCTGCCTTACATGGACTGGGATTTTATTCCAGAGTGAAGGGAGCCTCTGTGTTATGAATCTGTCCCTCAGCATGTCCTATTTCAATGCTGAGGTTAGTCTGTAACCGCGTGGCTCGATGTGATTTTGGATTTTCTGGTACAGCATGTCCACTAATTCGGGTTGGACATGGATTTATAGTAACGCACAGATCACCTCTGAACAGGCGGTATGCCACTGACTAGAGCTGGCGTTTCTTTAACCAGGTAGCATATGGCATGTGTTTGAGCCCTTTGATCCTCTTGTTGAGGTACTTTTGGTGTCTTTCTAGTTGCTGCAGGTGTTTGGTAAGGTACATCGTAAAAGTGGCATTGTACTCAATTATGAGCCTGAGGAAGACTAAATTTGTGTTCACTTGTTTATGTTTCAAAAGGGGATGACTATACAGTTTTTGTCATGTAGCTTGAGGCCATGGCTGTGGCACCAGTTGTCTGTTGCTATGAGGCCCCTTTAGGTGGATGCTTGTCTGCTGGAGAGTCTGTTGCACCCAGTTTGCAGTCATCTGTGAACTTGGTCAGCCACAGTCTTTCCTTGTTGTCCTGTACCTCGACGAAATATATGCCAAACAAGAGAGGTCGGATCTTACCAGTGACGGATAAACTAAGGGTCTAGAGAAGAGTCTGTATGTGGAGTCTGTGTGTGGAGTCTGTGGGTGTGTGTGTGTGCAGTCTGTGTGTGTGTGTGTGTGTGTAAGGAGTCTGTGTGTGTGTGTGTGTGTGTGGAGTCTGTGTGTGTGTGTGTGTGAGTCTGTGTGTGTGTGTGTGGAGTCTGTGTGTGTGTGTGTGTGTGTGTGGAGTCTGTGTGTGTGTGTGTGTGTGTGTGGAGTCTGTGTGTGTGTGTGTGTGTGTGTGTGTGTGTGTGTGTGGAGTGTGTGTGTGTGTGGAGTGTGTGTGTGTGTGTGTGCATGTGTGTGTGTGTGTGTGTGTGTGTGTGTGTGTGTGTGTGTGTGTGTGTGTGTGTGGATGTGTGTGTGTATGTGTGAGTGTGTGTGTGTGTGTGTGTGTGTGTGTGTGTGTGTGTATGTGTGTGTGTGTGGAGTGTGTGTGTGTGTGTGTGTGTGTGTGTGTGTGTGTGTGTGTGTGTGTGTGTGTGTGTGTGTGTGTGTGTGTGTGGAGTGTGTGTGTGTGTGTGTGTGTGGAGTGTGTGTGTGTGTGTGTGTGTGTGTGTGTGTGTGTGTGTGTGTGTGTGTGGAGTGTGTGTGTGTGTGTGTGTGTGGAGTGTGTGTGTGTGTGTGTGGAGTGTGTGTGTGTGTGTGAGTGTGGAGTGTGTGTGTGTGTGTGTGTGTGTGTGTGTGTGTGGAGTGTGTGTGTGTGTGTGTGTGTGGAGTGTGTGTGTGTGTGTGTGTGTGTGTGTGTGTGTGTGGAGTGTGTGTGTGTGTGTGTGTGTGTGGAGTGTGTGTGTGTGTGTGTGTGTGTGGAGTGTGTGTGTGTGGAGTGTGTGTGTGTGTGTGTGTGGAGTGTGTGTGTGTGGGTGTGTCTGTGTGTGTGTGTGTGTGTGTGTGTGTGTGTGTGTGTGTGTGTGTGTGGATGTCTGTGGGTCTGTGTGTGTGTGTGTGTGTGTGTGTGTGGGTGTGTGTGTGGAGTGTGTGTGTGTGTGTGGAGTCTGTGCGTGTGTGCGTGTGTGGAGTCTGTGCGTGTGTGCGTGTGTGGAGTCTGTGCGTGTGTGTGCGTGTGTGGAGTCTGTGCGTGTGTGTGCGTGTGTGTGTGTGATGACATTATTGGCCAGATCATGAAAAATAGGATTGTTAATCTCATATTAAGAGCCCTACTGATGAAGTACAGTAACAGCTACAAAAAGAGTGAGGATAATTTGCAGTGAACATGCGTGAACAGTAACAGGATGTTGTGCATAAGATGATGTCTGGCACAATTAAAGTGCAACAAATTACAACTGGTATGCATTACCATAAGTTTTTTTGTTTAATATTGACTCAAAAGCATGTGGGTGCTGTATCATGCAGGTCTGAAATTTGTTTATAGTGTATCATCTGTTACCTATTTAAACAGGAAGGGAAAAAATAAGTGGCAGACTACGAGTGCTTTGCAAAGCAGGGAACTATTGCCAGTGCTATGTTGCTTGGTATTTGACAGGAGTAGTGCAACAAAAGTCTCCCACTGTAAGGAAGGGAAAAGGCAGACTAGCAAACAATACATTGGTCTGGTCACCTGCTGTGGATAAGCTGTCAATCACATGCAGATAATGGCTCAAATTCACCCCTTGGCTGTTTGACAGCTAGGGAAGGTAGGTGTGTGAAGTGGGAGGAGATTCCTTGGAGCTAGATTCCAGCCTTCACCAAAAGAAAGCACTAATTTAGCATTTGAAGAAGAGGAGAAAAAGCTAGAAAATGCACTTTTTGTGTTCTGTTCTGCAGCATTTGCACTGCTTCTGTTTCAAGTGGTCATTTAAAAGGATAACAATTTAACCAAAAGTAGTGGATTTGAAGACTGCAGTGAATGCCTGTTAAGTCAATGAAGTCATGCGGCAACTTAAAAAGGAAAAAGTACGCCCAAATCTGATGCAATATTTGTGAGACAAATAATGCATTATGGGATAGTTGAGGCAGAGTAAACAGTCTGAATTTTTTCAATATGCCAGACCCCATATGGTCAGAGTCAGAAATTGCATCTAAAAATATCTAAAAAGCTCAAAATTGTCTCAGAGTGCTGTTAAAATGTAGGAAACATCAAACCATGATGAAATTAATATGTTTTTTGAGTCTGAGGGCGCGGTTGTCCTTTAAATACTCTGTATGTGAAAGGCTGATGTAAAGGCACACAACACTTCAGCACTCAGTAGGCCACAATGAAAACTAAAAACGACTCACTTTAATTGCGATGTTTCTAGATCATGGCCTGAAAATTAAACCAGTGCTGAAGGAGTAGATAGATGAAGATGTTCTGGAAAATTCAGTAAGAAAGACAGAGGTGGAGATAGGAGAGAATAAGCTTTGTGAAACTAAAACTATGGCTGTGTGACAGACATGGGGTTAAGACAGATGATACTTTTTTTAGACAGCTCCCTTTTAGCCATGGTAAATGGAAGTACACACTACATGCATAGACACACACACACACACACACTACACTGCATCCACTTAAGGAAATGGGTTTGTGTAGCCTTCTGGCTGTCACAGGGCTGTGTAAAGTATGTTCAACACACATCTAAAACAACTCTCGAAAGTGATTGCAAACAAAAAATGCCTATTTCAGGAAATGTGGTAGGACATAACAGCTGTCCAGGCATTTTACTACACCTCTTGTCAAACTGTCTGACAGTATGTAGGTGGGCAGGACTTTGTTCTGCAATGGGGAAGTCCCTCATTATTTGCTAAGGAAATTGACCACAGCATGGGGGTGCCCAGCAGCATGCAGCATGGTTCTAAATTTTTATTCACTAGTTAGCCTGGTAAGTCCAATGGACAAAAGTGTAATGTTCAGGGGTAACCCAGGGAGTGCTGTCTGGTTAAGTGAAT
>NC_056744.1:1312978519-1313130714 GCF_019279795.1 Protopterus annectens | reverse complement strand
CAATATGTTGAGCTTTCCATGGGTGGCGGTTTCCTGTTCTGTTAAACCTCCCGGATGCTCAGGTTGTAGTTCATTATGTTTACTATGTACAGATATCGCGTATTACTTCTCTGTCACCTTGCATCCCTCTCATTCCCTGTCTTACCTGTTGTACTTTATATGTATATGTGTACATATATTTCTATGTGTGTGGTTATATCTATCTCCATATCTGTATATGCACATATGTACATGTCTATATGTATACACCTTGCAGCGAACATGGCAGCATACAGCAACGCCGTCTGCTGTAGGACCCACGTATTGTTCAGGTGTTGGCGTTCCATGCTCCACTAGCTGTTGGGTGTGCAGTGTTTGGGTGCTGCCTATGTTGGAGTCACACATGGGGCCACCCATACGGTACACTTTACGGGTGGCCATGTTTGTGTGCTGTCCATTTCACTGTGTGTGCAGGTAGGGAGGTGTCAGTCCATGGGGCCTATGCTGTCAGAGTATGTGCTATACGTTCCCTCTTTACCAGGGCATAGGCATATTGGGTATGCCTCCGTCTGCCTACTGGGGCTGGCACAGTGTGTTCATGGTCCTGAACCCTCTGTGCCTGTACTGGCCTTGGCAGTTGTGGTGGGCTTTGTGGCCCTTCACCATTATGTCTCTGCAGCAGCTGCTTCCGCAGGATCATATTATGTAGCATGGCACATACTATGAATATGTGGGCACATGTGCCTGGAGAGTACTGCAGGGCTCCACCGGATGTATCCAAGCACCGGAACCGTGATTTCAGCATCCCAAACACACGCTCTATGATTATTCTGGTTTGTGCGTGTACCTCATTATGGCGTTCTTGCATGTGTGTGTGTGCATTTCTGATGGGAGTCATCATCCACGGCTCCAGTGCATAGCCAGCATCCCCCACAAGGTGGCCTTGTGTAATGTCCCCCCTGGCAAATACCTGATACAGCTGTGAGGCATGCCAGATATGTGAGTCGTGGTAGCTTCCAGGGCTGCCAGCACACACATCCATGATAATGCCCTGCGCATTGCACACGACCTGGCAATTGATGGAGGGGAATCCCTTGCGGTTTATGTAGCTTCTACCCTGCTCCCCAGGTGGTGACTTGATTTGTATGTGCGTACAGTCTATCGCACCCAGTACCTCCGGGTATTGTGCCACACGGTGGAAGTGGCGCATATTGCTAGCCAACTCCTCCTGAGATCTGGGGAAGTATATATGCTCATTGGCATGTGGTAACATGGCATCCAGAAACTGGTGTAGTACCCTGGATGCTGATGCCTGTGAGATACCCATTATATCCCCAGTTGGCCTTTGAAAGGTACCTGTGGCCAGTATTCGCAAGCTTACACATACCTTTGTGTCCACTGGGATGGGCTCCCCTCTGTTATTTCTTGTTCTCAGGCGTGGCCGGCACAGCTCCGCTATTTGCTGTAGAGTGTCCCTATCCACCCTGTAACGCTCTACTATCTCCAGGTCTTGTAGCCCCTGGTAGGTTACCCTTGGTCTGAACACTCTCCTTCTCCTCTGAGGCCTACGGTAGTTGTCGGCACCCTCCTCCACAACTCCGTCTGTCTCTAACACGGAAATAGATATCATTACACACGTAGAAATATATGTACACATACACAGATATAAAGTACAACAGGTTAATATGGAACCCAGGGATGCAAGTTTACAGATAAGTAAGATGCGAAATCTCCACATAGTAAACATAGTGAACGACAACCCGATCATCCGGGAGGGTGGGCAGAGCAGGGAACGCCAGCCATGGAAATGTCAACCTGCATCAATGCATATCCGCGGGTCGGGATGATCGCCAGGCCACGGTACAGTAACGGGATATAAAAGTGTCATATCCATAGGATATGAGTGCGAGGTACACACCGCTGGCGATGCGGTCAACGTAGGTACTGTGTGCAACCGTCGAAGCCGTCAACCATACCTCTCAAGTGTATCGTCATTATGAGGAACGACTCATTTGGGGTCTAAAACAGTCCATGTTCCTCGAAGTTCCTCAAAGTTCCACATTGAAATAGTCTGTCACACATTCATTGTTAGGAATTTATTTAAATGAAATCCTGGTAAATAGAAATTAATCATATTAATTCATTAAAGGTTCTTCTTTATAAGTAAATCAGCATATTTTAACCATCCTATGACCTTCTTAACTGAAGTTGTTAGTAAGCCATTAGTATGTGTTCCACATTTTGCCCATTTGTTTCACATTATGAAGGTGTGTGTTCCTCATTTTGGAAATGGAAGGTTGAGAGCTATGGCGGCAATATGTGTATGTGTGAGGTGAGGTTGTCGTGTGTTCCGCTGTGTGTGTGTAATGTGTGTGCCACTGTAAAATGTGTATGTAGGTGACATGTCACAGGCAGAGTGGAATAACATGCATAGGCATACAGTACAGGAACCATAGGCGTATGTACAGCAGTACCCACAAAGTAGTACTGACAGCTCCTCAGTGGCTAGGCGCGTGGCGACGTAAAACGATGCAAAGCAGAAATGTCCCAGAATGTACCACAGGACCATAGCCAACAGGAGATGCAAAGGACGCATGTACAAACCATGACTGTATGTATGGCGGCGATATGGTAGACTCAACACGATACGTCGGCAACGTTACACAGCATCAGGCATGTACGGCAAAAATACGCATGTGCTATCCCGGCACTGATCGTGGCCACCTACCGTCCCGTAAATACCGCTGTGTGTTCCACGACTGTTAAGTAAGCAAGCGCCACACGAATAGGAGGCAACCGGTAGCATACAGGCCGTCCCAACTACAGGACCACAATCACCGTAACTATCAGTGACAAAATACCAATGGATAGTAGGCACGTACGAACATCCGCAGATATATAACCGATGTGAAGGAGGAATACGTGCAGGAAGCACACATGCAGGCGATACCGACACCACACGACATCAACAAAACAAACATTCCCAGAACAACAGACAGGTAACCTGCAGCTCCCCAAGCAGGGATGGAGCACACACACAAGCATATCTTGTATGTATAAATGCAAGACCCACACCCCGTCACCCACATCCGCAGATATACCCCATCGCACATATCAAAGGGATACCAGCCGAAACCGTAGCAAAAACATACAGGCAGTCAATGACAGCGGCATACCCGCAACAAGCCGCGTGGGAAACACTAGCAGCAGCTGATGCATCCCTGCATCCGTTGTGTACAGGAATATAACAGCTATGTTACACATCTGAATGCACAACGCCATCGACAGACGCCGCCAGGACACGGACACCCACATGTCGAACAAAATACCATACCCAACACACACAATCCACGGCTAACACCACAGCGAAATGTACCTGACACCACACATAGCGGATGCAGTCACACAAACATGATACAATACATACCATCCCCACGAAGGTATTGCAAATAACCAACGCCCACACGAGGAATGAACCATGGCCTAGTTCCGACGCGTAACGTACGAATGGAGGGGGATCACCGGTGATATGCGCATAAGTACACACCGAGGAACAGCTATTGGCGTGATGAACCCACATGCCTCAGGTGACGATGAATATAAGGAAGACTCCCTGGATATTCAAACCGTATGTTCATACCGAACAAATACTGAAGACAAAACAAGGAGTATCAAGCAAGTAGTGACGAATACAGAACCAAAGGCCGGAAAGGTATGTCGAACCCACGAGATGTACTGGTGTCTAACGCATGATATGTATGACGAATCTGTACTGTATGTGAACAGTGTGTGTAAGTAAAGATACCTGTCCATCAGGCAGAGAGTGGTGAAAGGTGGTTATGTAATGCTAAGCCGCACAGCATACCAACGACTGTGGACAACGTGTGCACAACAGTGGGACAACATGTACACAGCCGGGATAACCCCAGGTCCACCATAGGGATTTCAAACACAGAACATTGCCACCGCCCACGCTGATGCTGGCAGTGGATATCCAACAATGAAGTGCCACAGCAGGGGATAGGACATGTATGTATAGTGTCACAGCACACATGTGTATGGGCATATACCGTCGATGTCATACGGAATGTGCACGACGCGGCACGTATGCCTCGCAGTAGGGGTGACTATGTCAATTATGTGTAATGCAAAGCTGTCATGATGGATATGTTCAGAAATCATATACAGTATCACAGGCATAGCATGCATGATGGAGGGATGGCCTAATGTTATGTACATAAACAGGATATGTATGGCCTGCACATATGGGACAGAGTAGTAGCAGAATAGGTACCGAAATGGAGGAACAGCAAGTAACCGTGTCCAAACATTCCGTAGCAGGTGCAATGTGTGCAACAATGATGTCCGCAGGGCCGTGTGTAAACACATGTGCAATGTACACAGTAGTGTCACCCCCCCATGGTAGTGTCCACTGAACAGCAGAGGTGGATGTCAACTGTATCTCTATACAGTACTTCCGCTGTGGTGGTACCATGGGTCTGTGTCACCCTACCAGCAAGGGAGCTATCACATGACCAGTGACACAGTGTGTCCCTGTGGGATGTGCACAGGACCTATGTCCCACAGCACGGTGTGTGTCCAGTCTGCGGAGGTCACACAGACGCCCAGGCTGAGCAATGTGGCATGTGTGCACACATGCAGGAGTGCTCCATTCATCCTGCCCACTGCAAATGCCATGTAGGAGTACTACATGCATCAGTAATGCGGAGAACATGGCCCATGGCAGAGTAGATGACACCCCTGTGTTAGTGGTATGCAGGTGAGTACAGATGTGTTTCACGACTGTCATTTGCATATGTAAACGGTCTGAGCCGGGTAGACATCACGGCATGACTATACTGTGACATGTAAAGTTGTATCCATTGTGTAAGGTACACCACACATGTGTTATTGTAACACTGCCCACGTGTACATGTGTGTATGGCACAGGTACAAGGGCACCCAATGTATCAGCTAGACATACAGTCCAGAAATGTGTGGCCCTGCACATGTGTACCCACACCATAGTGAAATATGGCAACCACAGCACCATGTGGGGCATGTGTGTGTACAGCAACCATGTACAATGTGATATGCATGTATAGGGACAGTATCCATGTGATACACAGTGCATGACTGTCACTATGCAAAGGTGATGTGTATGCACTATGTGTGATGTAACTGATGCAATGACATCTACATGATATATCTGCCACACTGACACCTGTATGGTTGTTAGCAGTATGCGTAGGTTGAGCTAGAATGCTGCCAGGTATGTAGATGTGGTATATGTAGGCATGGACAGTACTCTGTGACAGCATGTAGTGTATGTAAGCAAATAGTGAGCATGAGGGGCCACATGACTGAGGACTGTGCAATGTCACATGTACCTGACATGTTGTAGTTAGCATGATATGCCTGCACCACTGTGTGACCTGTACAGGAGTCACATGGCGTAACATCCTGAGACATAGGGTATGATGTGATTTTGGATGCGGACATTGGCAATACCATAATGTGGAATGGCGCTGAAGGGCAAAGAGCGGATAATGTCTGATTTGTTACCCTCTGTACCACACCAACCACCCATGCAATGGTATGACAGGTGGCCAGCATGTGGATGTGGTGTGCTGTGGCGCACAGAAGCCCAACAAGGGTGCCAGTAAAGGCATGGAGGTCGTCAATGAGTGTGTGAAGCATGTATGTGAGGATGTGGCCCAGTGCCATACTGAATGGCCCAGTCATGGGTGTACAAATGCAGCCCCATACGTGCAATGCAGTACCACCCATGTGTAGTGTGTTAGATGTGGTAGTGTGGTGGTCAGGGTACACAACGTCCATGAACGGGCTGGCATTCAATGCAGTGTGCTGCTGCAGAGACATATAACAGCCAGGTTGGTGGGATACAACAACTACAGAGATTGGAGGTGACATTGGGACCGTGTCCTAGGACATAACGTGTGCATGGCAGTACCATGTATGTGTCCACAGGGTTAATACAATGTCCAGCCATGGAGTGGAACCCTGTAGTGAGTGAGAGTGTGTATTGTCGGTAGGTACCCCATTGGCAGGCACGATGCCAGCAACATCTGTGTTGGCAATGCCTGCATGAGTGTTGTATGCTGCATTGAACGTGGATGTAGCCAAACAGCAGAGACATACCACCACACTGCATGAGGGCCCACACTGCAATGTATGGCAGTCATGTGTAGGTAGCTAGCTGTGGAGTATGTGATGCACCATGAGGACCCACCATGACTGTCAAGTGACGCACCACACACATGTGAACATAACTACTGTGCAACAGCCTGCACATGTGCCCATACAGCACATGTGCATGGAACAGGAATACCACTGTGGGGTCTGTGAAAAGGCCAGTACCACCATGTCTCTGTGTGGAATAGCATGGTCCCTACCAGTGCGTAAATGTAGCGGAAGTGCACTGTGATATGTGTTGGCATAGTCACGTATACTGTCCATCGTACGGGGTGCCATGCCATCAACTACCTCTGTCAGTGGATGTCGGTAGTACCGGCTGTAGAGTGTATGTACCATGCATGCTGCGATGCTCGTGTGTCTAGGGCGTGGCTAGCAGGGCTGAGAAGCATGGATGTTCAGCAAACAGAGTGGGGATGTCTGTAGGTATAGCACACAGACACATGGAGGTATGGTGCATGCCGAGGGTAGTGTAGGTATGGTATGTGTCGTGTAATGTGTCACCCAGCTATGCGTACTGCATGGCCAAGCATGTGTGGGTACATGGGATTCCATACTAGGGAAGTGTGTGTTGCTGTCAGTACATGGCAGTAGCAACTGTCCCAGGTGCAATGTACAGTATGACAACACGGCCAGCATGTAACCTGTGGTGTACAGTGTATTCACCGTCACGTGTCACAATGTGTGTAGTGGTCCCCAACATGGGTATCTGAACATGGATTACCTATGATGCAATGTGTCTCCGAATATACAGTATGTGTGTAAATCACTGTGTGGTGTGGGAACCACCCACCCGTGTGTGTTGCAGTCCAGGTATGTGCCTGGGAGGTATGATCTGTGTACAATCTGGACTGGCAGGTGTGCTGTGTAGGGCATGGAGGCAGGTCCCAGGCACTGCAGATAAATGACATGCGTGCCGTACTGTGTGTGCAGTGCTTGTGTACAGCACAGTGGAGGGTGTAAGCATTGTCACACATCACTGCATGCTGTGCCTGCCTGTGACAGCCCTGCCGGAGATAGACATGTGACACTGCTGCACAGGCAGCATAGCATGTGAAGATGTACATGTGGGCTGCACACCTTAGGCAGATGTCCGCAGGTCATGTGTGCCACGGTAGTGTGGTTGAACACGACTGTCAGACTGGACAAACACCACATGCCTGCATAAGTACAGTATGACCATAGTCAACAGTCCCAGTGACAGAGTAGGCCACTGTACAGTATCCCTGTGTGCAGACCACTGGCTACTGGACACCTGGCTAGACACACACCCGGAGGGTTAATTCACCATTGAGCCATCACATGTCCCAGTCCATGTGGCCCATACAATGTCATCACAGGGTGGTCACAATAGCAGGTGGCAAGGCAGACACGGTGTACCAGGTGATGTGTCATGCGTGCATATGTTGAGTAGCACAGCCGTTCACATGTCCGCAACATACTGGTGCACGATGTATACTGTTACATGATGTGGAACTGCACTGTCACCCACTACAGGGCCATCTGACACAGGTGTGTTGTGACAGGTGTAACCCATGTTTGCACAGGATACACACTGCTGTTGTAGGCAGCCATGCTGGTGGCTACCAGTGGTACATGCAGTGGTCATACAGCCATACCGCACACAGTGTTCATGCAGGAATGTCCATTGTCGTGGACGATGTGCTGCTATGTGAAGGTAGGTGTGTGTTGTGAATGTTACAGATCCAGATGACACCATCTGGTGCAGTCATGGTCGTCAACACCATTACACACATCCACAGCAGTCAGAACCCAGTCCTGACAATGTGTGTCAGTCACCCTTGTACTGTGTGACATATGTGCACATGGCGGAACACCTCCCACTGTCAGCTAAGATGGCTACATGATGGCCGGAATGTGCTGTGGAAATGTACAATGCTGGTAGCCCAATGAAGTACCTGGAATCACACACAGTACGCTATGGCAGCCATGTAAACCATGCACAACAATGACCGCCCAACAGACACAAACAATGCGTTGACATGGAACATGTGCACATGACAACCTCCAATGAGGTATGTTGCACATATTGATGTACAATTGTCATCTATGGCCATAGCATGGATGCAGACGCACATACCCCACAGGTAGTACCACGTGATGTAGGTAGGGGGGCATTGCTCGTGTACATGTGACAGTAGCTGTACAGCCACATGTCCTGCATAGCTGTCATGTAGGGGTAGCTGTGGCATGTGACCGCTGGACATGCCCGTACAATTGACCATGTCCCACAGGAGATGTGTTATGTGTGTACCACATGTGATGTGCCGACAACAAGCTGTGACGTGTATGGCTGCCGGTGTACCTGTGTGACATTGTCTGTGATGGGTGCAAAGGCATATAGTATCGTATTGCATGCCCACAAGCCCCACATAGGTGCATAGCCTGAACATACAATACAAGGAGGGTGTGGGATGATAGCAACCCACAGGAGGAGATGGGTACAGATGGCAGCCCACAACCACATGTGCGTGTATGGTGTTCACGTCCACGACACATGAGCATCTGAGAGGCTAGCATTACAGCTGTACAGGGTTGCATGCATATATGTTCAGCAACATCTCTGTGTGTCCCACCACTGGCCCGTGGACCGATGGACACCAACCAAATGTGCAGATATGATATGTGCACAGCACATCACAGATGCCTACTGTAGAACAGGCTTACTGTGTAGACATGTGCACAGTAGGTCTGTGCCAGCTGCAGTCAAACACGTTAAGTGCCGAACCACACCAATAGTCCAGGCCATGCCACAGATGGACGTGCATGCATCTGTGTATGTATGGGTGTGAATGTCTCCGGCATAGCAGTATAGCTGTGTCACCGTTGTGAACAACAATATGAATGGGTTGTATGTGTGAGGGTGCGTCATATGTATGGTCAGATCGACGATACCATCAGTGACCCTGCTATGTGAACATCCCTGTCCCCATACATGGATACCTATGCTGTGCCCAACACCACATTCACAGAGGGAGGGATGGCGGTGTGTAGTGCAGCAGCAGACATGGGGGTGGCAGCAGGCACTGGATGTACACATATGTGGTACCCACATCAGTGCAGGCAACCATCCATGTGCACGGGATAGCGGTGTGTGTCCACATACAGCACTGTGTTGATCAATATCCCAGCACATAGCACCTGCCAGGGTTACAGTGTATGCATGGATGTGTGATACCTGCATGCACCAGACACACCCTCAGCAAGCAGTGTGCAGCATACCTCGCTTGAGGCCAGTGTCCACACCATGGTGATAGACATGTTGAATGTCCATATACACATAGCAATGACATATGGAATGGACAGCCACCCTGCCAATATCGTCAACCCCCAGGTGGATCACAACCCAGTGCCATGTATGTGGCATACCCTGCCATACCATGCAGCCCTGCCCAGCAAGGCTGCATGAGCTATCACAGTCCTACAGGGTGCAATGGACAAAAGGCACTCTCACTATCAACCATACACAGCTGTAATGTGGCGGTGATGCACCCTGTGGTGTTACAGGTGGTGTGTGTTGCTCTGGACAATGTGTGTGTGCATGCTATGCATGGCCTTTCCTGCTAATGTGTCATGGTTACACATTGCCCTATGTCTATCACATGTGCAACACAGGTGAGCTGTGGCAAGTTGTCCAACACCCGTACAGTGCTGTGTGGATGTACATGGCACAACACATGCATGTGCAGGTGTCCATGTGTATGTGTATAGTGCCACTGCTGACGTTCACAATGGCTACAGATGTGATGTTTACTGACATATACACAGCGTCCAGGTGAACAGTAGCACCGACGTCACATGGGGACCTATGCCAAGTGATATGGACACAGGTGCAGCCAGGTACACATGTCCACAGCAGGCTAACATCTACATGGTGCGTGTACAGTGTGATGGGGTGGCACACAGATATGATGTGACACCCACTGCTCAATGGTGTGAAGCCAACACATCGGCTGTGTCACTGCCACAATGCCTTTCACAGATTACTGTGCAGATGTTGTACATGTCATAGCAATGTATTTCCAACAGTATGCCAGCACAGCAGTGTAAATTTGACCTGCCACCATCATTATGTCTTACAGATAATGCCACGTTCCCGGCTTCCCGCATTCAGCCGTCAGGAGGATGAGGTGATTATACCATACCTCCATACAAATCACGACATCCTATTCAGTCATGTGCCACAGCAGGCACAGGAACGAGAGGAGATGTGGCAGGAGATGTGCAGGAGGGTGAACAGCCTGGGCGGATACAACCGCAGTTACCAGCAGATCCGCAGGCACTGCACAGACCTGATCCGGCATGCAAGACAGCGTGCCGCTGCAATCGCCAGACAACAACGTGGGACAGGTGGTGGGCCACCCACCCAGCCCCCACTCACAGCCACGGAGGAGCTCCTGGCCAGTCTGGGGACAGCCACGGAACAACACGCAGAAACTCTTGCGTCCATCGTGGAGGTGGGTGTCTCCCAAACTATGAGCTTGGAGCTGCCTGGTAAGTCAGTGTTGCATGTTTGTATGATAAGCGACGTGGGAGTGGGTGTCATAGTACAACACATAATATAGCAACACATGCCAGGTATATGGCCACACAAGATGCATACTACAGTATGCTATGTTGTGTTAGCAGACATGTGCATAGCACATGCTAACTCACAGATGCATGATGTGACATGCACAGTGCTGACCGTGGTGATAGTAATGGATAATGTGTATACCTTTGTGTCATCCCTTTACAGGTATGTCTGGCGTGTCACAAAGACAAGGGTCTGCTGCAGGTAAGTCTGTTGCTAGTCAAAGGCATGATACGGTGTATTGATATTCCCCATGTGTCCAGGCATGACATGCACACCTGTGTGTGCCCCAGTCACGGTATACAGGTTGCACCACCCGACACACACACCACCCATGTACAGTAGATACAACCGTTAGCGTAGAGTGGCATGACACCACACAACCTATTGGTGTGTTACGTGCATTCAGCTATGCATACAATGGTGTAGGTGTTCCACAATGGCTGCATGTGTAGTATGCATTGGTATGCCTCTGCAGTATGCACACAGTACCACATAGTGAGCTGTGATCTGGCCAGAGCACAGGTGTTACCAATGTGACTTATGCCCCTGCATCGGGTGCACACGTTGTGACATGGCACATGCCATGTCCCATGCACGTGGATGTCTGTCTGCAACATTTTCACACCATGACATGACCTATGCACGACATAGCAGACATCCATATTGTCTGCATATCCGTAGGGAATGTGACACGTTAGACTAGTATGGTTGTATGTCACATGGGCCACCACAGGGCCATGTGCACGATGTCCACCACACACAATTGTCAATGACCCAGACAGACAAGGCCATGGTCGATACCTACAGGCATGTTGCCACACAGTACATCCACGGTGGGTAGTCACCGTTGCACCCTGTACACACATAGTGGCCTCATCACTGTAGTGGACCCCCTGGACATCCAATGTGGTACACCAGTGACATGGAATGCCTGTCCACAGCTACTACAGGTGCCGCCAATGTCCACCATATATGTGCTGCTGAGCAGCTGAACTGACTTTCAGACATGGCAATGTAATGCGTCCAGGTCACGCATCGCACAGAAACATACCTGTGTCCTGCTACTGTGCAGTGGCACAGTGCCCGCACTCCACACTGTACAGCTATGTATACAGCTCACACCAACTGCACCTGCACAGACATCCCTGTTACCCATACATTGTATCTGTAGACTGTACACATAACACTGCACTGTGACAGCTGTTGTGATGTGGTGCATGTTGTGGGACACCATTGTCACATGTCCACATGATACTGCACATGTTTGCAGTGTACATGACATAGTGTCGGCAGCCATGTGTACTGTCAACTCGCCCGTGGCCACACGGTGTATCACGGTGATGCATGCAAACTACCATGAATGTGTGTACTGCATGCCTACTAAAAGACACCTGCCTGTTGTAGTGTACCCACCAGGGCAGTGTGCATACTGCCACTATGAATGTCTGGTCTGCATTCACTGGTCTGTGGTGTGGGAATGCTGCATGCCACCTGCAATATCACATGCATGATGTGTGTGTGTGTGTGTGTGTGTGTGTGTGTGTGTGTGTGTGTGTGTGTGTGTGTGTGTGTGTGTGTCTGCATGTCTGTATTGTAACGGATGGTATGTCTTTGTATTGACAGGTGCTGTAGGTGAGTTCCCCTCCTGCGGTCCATCTGATGCTAGTGTCCCCACAGATACTAGTGGTGATGACCATGTGCATGAGGCACAGGCAGGGTCGTCACAGGCAGACACTGTGCCATTGGAGAACATCACACTTACGTCCCCTTCATCCCTGCACACGGTTCAGATGCCGACACATACCCCAACACCGTTGCCCATAGATGACGATCAGTCAGCGTCTGTTGGCACCGAGCAGGAATGTGTGGTGGCTGCAGAAGGTGTGGGTACACACAATGTTGCCAGTGTAATGACTGGTGCAGTGCCACACAGGCATGTGGCAGGTGCTGCTCGTAGGGGGAGCACCGCTAGACATACACCTGCCGTACAGGGTGCAGCAGCTGGTATAACCAGACGCATGTTCCAGACTGTAATGGCGGCGCAGGCACGTGCCGAACGGCAGAACCAGGAAGGGCAGAGGCTGCAGAGGTCTGCAATCCGTTCCTTGAATGACAACATCCAGTCATTGGCAAATGCCCAACAGCATCTTGCCGATGTTCTGGATAGGAGATTGGTTGAGATGGCTGGGATCCTCGACCGAGGCATGGCCATCCGTGAGCGTGAGCTGTCCGTGCTGGAACACATGGTAGGGGTGAGGCATAGGGCACGTGGGCATGGGCCAGTAACACCACCAGATGCAGGTCAGCGTGTGCGTGCCACCTCCCATGCCCACCCACACAGTGCTGGTAGCAGCAGCAGTGCAGCTGCTACTACACCAACCACACCAGGACACAGCAGGCCACGTGGACGTGGCCCTGGATGGCCCCAGCGTGGGCACGTTTCCAGCAGACATGTGACATCGGAGAGTGGACAGTCCGTACCTCCACCCGGTAGTGCCTGTGCGACCCCAGGCAGGCGCGGGTCACATCGCCACAGGCGGACACAGTGAGCCGTAACACTTGCACTGTACAGTCTGGGGCTGCCAAGCATACCCCGTGTAGGCATCACAGATGACTGAACTGTGTACACACAAACCCCCACACAGCAAACACAACTGTAGGGCTCCACCACATCCACATGCAATCTACACAGTCATGCCCAGTCAATGCACAGGCCCTTACACACACACATGATGTCATCCATTGGTACAGCCCATGCCTGTGGCACACATATCACCCTGTGCATATGATGAAGTCTCTGCCGCAGAACTGTGAGCTACACCATCAGTGCACGGTTATGCAAACATATTCTGATGCACAGGGTGGACAAGATAGTGAGAGGTGTATGTGATACCTGTGTCCGCATAGTACGTGATGTGTATGTTGTGGTGTGTGTGTATGGCTGGTGACAGGTGTGTATGTGATGTGGGTTGTGCACTGACATCATGCAGCAGACATACCATGTAGGGCAGGTGCAGCATTCATTGATCTGTGTACACAGTATGCGTGGTGGTTACATGTGTAGCACCATGTTGGTTCAGTTAACCCGTATGACAATGATGGTGTACTTGCATGTGCCTACTGGGAGCACTGTTATTAGTTCCCCACGTGTAGTCGTGGGGTACCCACAGGCATGTCTGGCAACATCAGCATAACTGAGGTACCCGCAGCCAGCATGGACCCCTACATAGGTACATAGGCGCACATGTACATACCAGGCTATGTGCCCTACGACATGTGTAGACCTAGCATGACTGTGTGTGGCTGCTAACACCCCTTAGGATGGGGATGCCACATGCATCAGTCCCCAGTCCCTCGTCCAGCACTGACACACAGATGATGCCTGGCGCATAACTATGTTCTCACATCCACACGTCATGATTACTCCTGGACGAAGGCAGTCAGGGCCTTTCCTTCACATGGGCTGGCACTCCTCTCCGTGTTGTAGGGGGTCTCCGCCCGTTGACCCTGTTCCCCCAGCACGTCCCACTCATCTTTGTGGTGAGGTGTCTGACAGTCGCTTCTGTGCCCGTGTTTGCCTGGAGCCTAGGAGGTGGAATATGCCCATGTCACCCAGGTCAGACATAGCCGTGTATGCCAGGCACAGATCACCACAGAGCAGATGTGCTGGGAAGGTATACAGCCGGAGTCCCCTTGGTCGTGCAGCTTGTGACACATGTCCTAGCACCATCATCCCTGCGTTGTGGAACGTTTGTGGTCGTTCCGAGTGCTGCAGGTGTCAGCTTAGGTACAGGCCAGATGTGCCATCGTATGCAGTCATTGCTCTGGTGTGTGATGTGTACAGGGGTACAGTGAACACCCCTGATGTGGATGCGATTCCTTCCAGACCAGGTGGCCACAGTGGAATGTCTTCACACCCACATTGCCATTGTGTGTGTTGACAGAGGTTACCGACAGGTTTGATACCCATTTCCATGAACATGTCCACCATTTTGAATGGCTTACCACCTACATGTTACATTGGGCCGAACATGTCCTTCACACTGGGTAGGTCTGCACCTTCTCTGGCATGTAGCAACAGGCCATGGCTGTGGCACCAGTTATCCATGTCTATGACGCCCTAGGTGGATGTCCGTGTCACATGGGGTGTTGGGTATGGTGGCCGGTGTGTAGTCATCTGCATACCTTGTCTGCCACCATCCCCCTATGATTGCATGCACATTTGAAGGTCGAATGCCGTATGGCAGGGGGCCCAGGACTGAGCCCTGTGGGCCTCCACTGGAGACCAGATATGAGTCTGACACGGCACCAGGAACACCAACCCTGTGTGATGTGACCTCCAACCTTTCTCAGAACCATCGGGTGACATATGTCCCGACATGTACGCTGGCAAACCTTTCCATGAGTCCCATGTGGAGTGTACTCTGAATGCTCCCACCAGGTCATGGTACTGTGTGCAAACCCGCGTATCCCCATCAATGTCCTTGGTGACCACTCCAGACAGGATGAGCAGGTTCGGGAGGCAGGATCCGCCCTTGACTATGTTATTGTGGGTATGTTCCGGTATTGGCTGTACACCGCTGTCTGTATCCATGGGCACCTGTATGGACCTCCCCACAGCTTTGCAGACAAGGCTTGTCAAGCTGATAGGGTGTGGCTGTCTACAGTCCAGAAGAGCACTACCCTGGCATAGTGGGACCACAGATGCCATATGCCATCCATCGGGGACATAGCCCATAGTAAGGCTAACATGACACAGTGGCCTCATGTGTGGGTCGAGGGCCTCAATGAGGATGGGTAGCACACAGCCAGGGACACCATCGGTGCCCATTGGTGCTGTGTCAACCGCCATAGAGATATGACATCACTCCAGGCCATATGAGATGTTTCGGAGGCTACACTCTGGTGGGATGGATATGTCCCCTCTTGGGGGGGGTGGGGGTGGATGTATGCATGGAACATGTCCGCTGGTTTGTTGACAATGTCTGTGGGTGCAGTGACCGTTGTACCATTCTGGACCAATTCCGGCCATGTCTGTGCGCCCCCAACCATGTCCTTACCACAGTTAGGGAAGGCCCTATGGTTGTCTCATGTGCCCTCTGCAGTACCACTCCCACAAGCGGCCGTGGATGATTGTATGTGTGGCCGTATGGTGACGCCGGTATGACTGGGAGATGGTTTCCCTGGTACTGACATTGCTCTGTCATGTATTAGCTCCAACTGTTGATGTACAGCTTGTCAGTGGCTGGGGTCCACCACACCATGTGCCTACCTGTGGTGGACAAGGTCCTGATGTTATCATGTTCGCCTGGTGCAGACATGCATGGGGGTGCTCAGAGAAGGCATTCGTAAGGCGGTTGGCAGTGTGGCCTGTGTTCAACACTGGCGTGGAGGACTTGTAGGGTACCACACCGGTCGTATGATGTGTGTGGTTTGTTGTGGAGAGGTCATCACTTAGGTCCCCCATGCCGGTGTTGGGTGTAGGATGTGGATGACCAGTGGATCCACTATATGGTCTGGCATCACCATTGAGGGCTGTACATCCTGTGTGGGGCATATCCTCACCATGTGTGATGGGCAGAACTATTAGACATCCCCCCTAGTGTGTATGGTGCATGGCTGTTTAACAGTGGCTAGGTGTGAGAACACCTGGGACCGGTGGCGTAGGGTGTTGTGCCATGGGTAATGTTCCCAGTCTATGTATGGGTGGTTGATGTCACCCAATACGGTGCTATTGTGAGAGCATGCACACTCACCAGTGTCCTCAGGACGTCTGTGCAGGTATCCTGTGTTTGGGAGGGTGGTCTGTAGCATGCAACACACTGTAGGCCAGTCCTACCCATGGTTAATTGCACCTAGATATTCCCCGCTGCAACGGCCATGTCTGTGGCATGGCCGGGTTGCTGTTGTGTGGCTGGACACACACGACGGTCCACATTCCGCCACCCATGCCGTCGCACCATGTGTATGCATGTCTGCTCTGTGCCGAGTCTAAGTGTCTGAGCATGCCCAGTAGGCAGCTGTGTAGATAGACACACAGCACAGTGCACACCGTGCCCAACTGCAGTTATACCCCGGGTGCATGCCTGTATCCCCTTCGCAACGGCCACGTCTGTGGCATGGCCAGGTTGCTGTTGTGTGGCTGGACACACACGATGGACCACATTCCACCACCCATGCCATCGCACCATGTGTATGCATGTCTGCTCTGTGCCGCGTCTAAGTGTCTGAGCATGCCCAGTAAGCAGCTGTGTAGATAGACACAGTACAGTGCACACCGCGCGACCGCGTTGATACCCCATGAGCATGTCTGTCTCCCCTTTGCAACCGCTAGGTGTAGGAGGCATTGCCAGTACACCCACCGGGGGTACACACGACAGTCGTCACCGATGTCTGCTACTATGCGTGTAGCCATGGACAATGGCATCCTGCATAGATATGGTGACCATACAGGTGACACATGTGTGGCTGTCATGCCACATTGGTTGCCTACATTCTGCACGCTGGATGCCCTGTCATAGGGTGAACTGTCATGCGGTGCATCCCGTATTCCTGTCGTGATGTACTGATCAGTAGTTACTTGGTATTCCCGACTGCAGCACTAATGTGTTACTGTACGGCGACCTTGGGATGGTAACAGGCTGCGTGACTGCGCACTCTGACTTAATTCCCGATCGGGCGCATTGCCTCTGCAGATGATACCACCCACGTAGGGGTATGCCTCCTGACAGCGCTGTGCTCAGTAAACTCGGTAGCGCATTCTGTAAATGCTTCATACTGTAGTGAGTTCATGTAGATAGGCGTAGGTTCATCTCCCGGCCCTTCTGTGTGTGTGTGTGTGTGTGTGTGTGTGTGTGTGTGTGTGTGTGTGTGTGTGTGTGTGTGTGTGTGTTTCCAGCTGCCTCTGCGAATGAACATGCTTTTAGACGCTTCGCAACACATACCTTAGCTATTGTCTTGCGGGTGATGTCACCAGCCTAGAAGTACGCCTCTGACAGCGCTGTGCTTAGTAAACTCGGTAGCACGTTATGTAAATGCTTCATACTGTAGTGAGTTCATGTAGATAGGCATAGGTTCGTCTCCCGGCCCTTCCATGTGTGTGTGTGTGTTACTAGCTGCCTCTGCGAATGAACATGCTTTTAGACGCTTCGCAACACATACCTTGGCTATTGCCAGCTATTGTTTTGCGGGTGATGTCACCAGCCTAGAAGTATGCCTCTGACAGCGCTGTGCTCAGTAAACTCGGTAGCGCATTCTGTAAATGCTTCATGCTGTAGTGAGTCCATGTAGATAGGCATAGGTTCGTCTCCCGGCCTTTCCGTGTGTGTGTGTGTGTGTGTGTGTGTTTCCAGCTGCCTCTGTGGATGAACATGCCTTTAGACGCTTCGCAACACATACCTTGGCTATTGCCAGCTATTGTCTTGCGGGTGATGTCACCAGCCTAGAAGTATGCCTCTGACAGTGCTGTGCTCAGTAAACTCAGTAGCGCATTCTGTAAATGCTTCATGCTGTAGTGAGTTCATGTAGGTAGGCGTAGGTTCATCTCCCGGCCCTTCCATGTGTTGTGTGTGTTTCCAGCTGCCTCTGCGGATGAACATGCTTTTAGACGCTTCGCAACACATACCTTGGCTATTGCCAGCTATTGTCTTGCGGGTGATGTCACCAGCCCAGAAGTATGCCTCTGACAGCGCTGTGCTCAGTAAACTCGGTAGCGCGTTCTGTAAATGCTTCATGCTGTAGTGAGTTCATGTAGATAGGCGTAGGTTCGTCTCCCGGCCCATCTGTGTGTGTGTGTGTTTCCAGCTGCCTCTGCGAATGAACATGCTTTTAGACGCTTCGCAACACATACCTTGGCTATTGCCAGCTATTGTCTTGCGGGTGATGTCACCAGCCTAGAAGTATGCCTCTGACAGCGTTGTGCTCAGTAAACTCGGTAGCGCGTTCTGTAAATGCTTCATGCTGTAGTGAATTCATGTAGATAGGTGTAGGTTCGTCTCCTAGCCCTTCCATGTGTGTGTGTGTGTTTCCAGCTGCCTCTGCGGATGAACATGCTTTTAGACGCTTCGCAACACATACCTTGGCTATTGCCAGCTATTGTCTTGCGGGTGATGTCACCAGCCTAGAAGTATGCCTCTGACAGCGCTGTGCTCAGTAAACTCGGTAGCGCGTTCTGTAAATGCTTCATGCTGTAGTGAGTTCATGTAGATAGGTGTAGGTTCGTCTCCCGGCCCTTCCGTGTGTGTGTGTGTGTGTGTTTCAGCTGCCTCTGCAGATGAACATGCTTTTAGATGCTTTGCAACACATACCTTGGCTATTGCCAGCTATTGTCTTGCGGGTGATGTCACCAGCCTAGAAGTATGCCTCTGACAGCGCTGTGCTCAGTAAACTCGGTAGCGCGTTCTGTAAATGCTTCATTCTGTAGTGAGTTCATGTAGATAGGCGTAGGTTCGTCTCCCGGCCCTTCCGTGTGTGTGTGTTTCCAGCTGCCTCTGCGGATGAGCATGCTTTGCTTTTAGACGCTTCGCAAAACATACCTTGGCTATTGCCAGCTATTGTCTTGCGGGTGATGTCACCAGCCTAGAAGTATGCCTCTGACAGCACTGTGCTCAGTAAACTCGGTAGCGTTCTGTAAATGCTTCATGCTGTAGTGAGTTCATGTAGATAGGCATAGGTTCGTCTCCCGGCCCTTCCATGTGTGTGTGTGTTTCCAGCTGCCTCTGCGGATGAACATGCTTTTAGACGCTTCGCAACACATACCTTGGCTATTGCCAGCTATTGTCTTGCGGGTGATGTCACCAGCCTAGAAGTATGCCTCTGACAGCGCTGTGCTCAGTAAACTCGGTAGCGCGTTCTGTAAATGCTTCATGCTGTTGTGAGTTCATGTAGATAGGCGTTGGTTCGGCTCCTGGCCCTTCCGTGTGTGTGTGTTTCCAGCTGCCTCTGTGGATGAACATGCTTTTAGACGCTTTGCAACACATACCTTGGCTATTGCCAGCTATTGTCTTGCGGGTGATGTCACCAGCCTAGAAGTATGCCTCTGACAGCGCTGTGCTCAGTAAACTCGGTAGCGCATTCTGTAAATGCTTCATGCTGTAGTGAGTTCATGTAGATAGGCGAGGTTCGCCTGGCCCTTCCGTGTGTGTGTGTGTTTCCAGCTGCCTCTGCAGATGAACATGCTTTTAGATGCTTCAAAACACATACCTTGCCTACCAGCAGCCATTCCTGTACGGTTGCTGCCACCCACCTGTACATGTGCCTCTGCTGGTGGTCCACGTAGTGCATACCATACCTGTGTTGTACGTTTGTGCGGTTGGGTATGTGGGTGTGTGGTCAATCATCATGCGTGCCACATGTGTGTGTGTGTCCAGGCTCCCAGCTGCATGGGTTCATACGGTATGGCTCTGAGTTTTATGCGGAACACCCATAACCTGGCGCCATCCTTGTGTTTGTGGACGGCGGGACGCAGCTCGTGTACTGCTTGTGTGCTTGTTCTGGTCGGCGACCTCCGTAGCGTGTTCTCCACGTGCACCCTACTATGGTGTGGTGGGGTGCTGCTGTGTACATTACACTCACGGGCCTGCCGGATGTGTCCGTCTGTATCTCTTTCTTTGTATATCTATGTACCTATGTTGTGGACGTACCGCTGCTCTACCATGGACAGCTGTCTTCCCCATGTATCGCATATTGTCACGGCTGACACATATAACTGTAGTACGTTGCATATCCACACATTGTCCATGCACCGTCCGTATTCCAGAACACCTCATAGACATCTGCTGGATTACGTGGCAGACAGCTATCCTTGCTGTCCTGACACTGTACCCATACACATACACCTTGTGTGTACTTGCCTATTTATGGTGTGTGTATGTCTAACTGTGCTGTATGCATGGCCGTGTGTGTGTCCCGCTATAGCCATGTGTGCAGCTGTCGCCACTATGGGTATCCTTGTGGACCACTGTTACATGGGCACGTCTGAACATACCTGCAGACTGTACTACCCCTCCGACGGCAGCGCCTTAGATCCGCTGCCCTAGACTGTGGGGCTACATGGCACACGCCAACACAACACATGGTGCACCCATCTTGGTATACCTACGTGACACGCCTACTAGACAGGTGGTCTACTAGAGCGGGCGCCTGGGCAGCCGCAGGATTGGCGATGCCACGGCCGCTATGGGCACATCACAAGGCATACGCCTACATTCAGTGTTTTACGACGTCTAGATTATAACACCACAGGAGGGACCTCCTCAGCTATGCTGAAGAATGCGGATGTAGATAGATTAGTAGGTGGAGGGTTGGCCACACACCAGGGCTGACCGATGGATAACTGCTGAGGCATCTTTTGAGAGGCAGGTGGAGCAAACACCGTAGGAATGTAGTGAAGATACAGATGTAGGGTTAACATACATTTGCCCACTCTGTCAGTTCTGTACCGTTGTATTACAGTGATATGCTATGCATATCTTCCATATACATTGTTAGGTCTTCGATTGTTGAGGATTCGACATAGTACAATATCATACTACGGAAATACGGAAAAACTGCAAAACCGTGAAAAACAAACAAACCAGCAACCTGCGGCAAGAATAGTCCCCGTAGTTCGACACAACACAAGTCTTCTTAACGTTTAAACAGTTTATTAAAACATGCAACGTTTTCGTTGCTTTCACAACTTCTTCGGAAAAAAGCAAATTCTAAAACTGTTCACAATCAACAATGTGAGATTTAAGAACTCGTCCCTCACACGGGGCGGGACAATGAATCATCTGCCAATCCACACCGAGACCCATTTTTGCATACCCACGATCCCATGTCTGCAACCCTCGACAGTACCCATTGCACATCCTTCATGTGTGCGGGAATGGGATGTGAACGCACGTCTATGGACGCAGCAACCTGGGGAGTCCTATTCATATGTCCTGCATTTCATAGACACTTGTCATCACCCTTGAAGACGCTTGTGGTGCATATATCTACCTGTGCCATAGTCACGGCTGTCACCTCTTCTGGGTCACACGATCGAAGCCTGTTGCCAACACGTAAGGAGAAATTTTTGGGTCCTACAATGGACACTGATGTGCATATGTAAAGTGTAGAACATGTTGGACTGTGTCCATTCGGCCAGTGGGTTTGACTGCCGCTGTATGTTCCCCAGTCGCGGATGTCTGTTTGCCTACCCATATTATGTAGTGCTACGGAACCCGTGTCCTTCCACAATTAACCCATATGGTGTTACTGTAGTACTGCAGGTTGGCAACTGCTTTAAGTAATCCTCAGAGGTACCATTGTGAACTATCCGCCACTGTATTGTCATTATAACACAGCCGGTACATGTAGAACCTATTTATTCATGAAAGGATGTTATTTATGGGTGGGAACGCCATAGTTTAACCATACTATGACCTTCCTAGTTGACGTTGTTGGTGTGCCATTAATATGTGTTCCACAGGTCGCCCGTATGTTCCGCAGAGTAGAAGCGGGTGATCCCCATATACTTGCTAGCAGCTTGGTTGCTGTGTACGCCGGGATTCGCACGGCAGGATAGATTTCTATGGGGTGTGTCTACTGTTGTTTCCATCTGTATTTCCTGTGTTATGCCTTACTACGGCTGTGTGATTCCACCATGTTTGCTATTATGGGTGCCATCTTTTCCGTACGTGTGTCCATCCTTGGGAAATGCCTACTGGACACTGGTGTAGGGCTGTACCCATTTCACAGCTGCATGTAGCATTCTCCGGTGGATGATTGTCATTATTGCTGGGGGTAAGGCATGTTCTGTACCCACATCCCTCCCACGGGGCGGGACAATGGATCATCTGCCAATCATCTCCAACACCCATTTCTGCATACCCACGATCCCATGGCTGCAACCCTCGACAGTAACCATTGCAAATCCTCCATGTGTGCGGGAATGGGATGTTGACGCACATCTGTGGACTCGACAATCTGTGGATTTCTGTGCATATGTCCCGCATTTCATGGACAGTTGTCATCAACCTTGAACACGCTGGCGGTGCATATATGTAGCTGTGCCGTAGTCATGGCTGTAGTTCATCTTGGTCTTCCGCTCGCACCCGGTTGGGGTTGCAAAAGGATAAATTTTTGGGTCCTACAATGGACACAAATGTGCATATGTAAAATTTAGAACATGTTGGACTGTGTCCATCTGGCCAGTGGTTGTGACCGCTTCTGTATGTTCCCCAATCGCGGATGTGTGTTTGAATACACATATTATGTTGTGCTATGAAACCCATGTTCTACTACGATTAACCCAAATGGTATTGATGTAATGCTGCAGGTTGGCAACTGCTTTAAGTAATCCTCAGAAGGCCCAGTAGGACATATACACCACTGTATTGTCAATATAACACAGCCAGAACATGTATACCCTATTTATTCATTGAAGGATGTTCGTTATATGCGGGAACGCTAGTGTTGAAACATCGTATGACCTTCCTAGTTGAAGTTGTTAGTGTGCCATTAGTATGTGTTCCACAGGTCGCCCATTTGTTCCGCAGTATGGAAGCGAGTGATCCTCATGTTGTTGCTGGCAGATCGAGTGCTGTGTACGCCGGTATTCGCACGGCGGTCTGACTTTGTCTGGGGAGTGTCTTCTGTAGTCCCTATCTGTATTTCCTGTGTTATGCCTTACTGCAGCTGTGTAATTCCAGCAGGTTTCCAGTTATAGGTGCCATCTTGGTCGTACACTTGTCCATCCATGGGAATTGCCTACTGGACACTGATATAGGGCTATACACATTTCACACCTGCTTTTAGCATTATCCAGTGGATGCTTTGCATCATTAGTGGGGAGTAAGGCACGTGCTATACCCACAGCCCTCCCACGGGGCGGGACAACGGATTATCTGCCAAACAACACCGAGCCCCATTTTTGTATACCCAGGATCCCATGGCTGCAACCCTCCACGGTACCCATTACACATCCATCATGTTTGCGGGACTGTGATGTGGACGCACTTCTATGGACACGACAATCTGGGGATTTCTGTTCATATGTCCTGCATTTCATGGACAGTTATCATCAACCTTAAACACGCTGGTGGTGCATATGTCTAGCTGTGCCGTAGTCACGGCTGTCACTCTGTCTGAGTCGATCACAGCTGGTCGATATTGCAAACGGAACAATTTTTGGAGTCCTACAATGGACACCGATGTGCATATGTAAAGTGTAGAATGTGTTGGACTGTCACCATCTGGCCAGTGGTTTTGACTGCCGCTGTATGTTCCCCAATCGCGGATGTCTGCTTGACTACCCATATTATGTATTACTTGGCCTATCTATATCCACGTGCCAGTAAGCGGAAATACAGCAAACCTTGAGTCCTGCTCATCTTCATAAAAGACATTATTGAACATATATCGGCCAAAACAGACAATGACAAAAACGATACACTCCACAGTCAAAAGATACTGAGCTCTTTCACCCACTAACATGGGGCATCGTCGGAGTACGAAATACATTACATAGTCGTCCCTTATACACTTCCTTCAGAGTCAGTTTAAAGTCAATTAATCAATAAACCTGCTCATAGTTAAGTGGACAGTGCTCCAAGTCTTGATGATAACGTGACATATACAAATCAGTGTTGCATACATTACTTAATGGAAACAATAATACGACAACAATGTGTTAATATAAATACAATATTGGTCAATACAATCAGTATATTGAAACATAGTTGATAATTGTTGTGAGTAAACCTTAGAATGTAGTCTGTTGATCATGATATTGTATATCAATGTGTATAATTGTAGCATTACGATTCCAAAGCATGGAATCAATAAGTACAATTTAAGCATATATTTTATAATTATGAATGTAAATGAGTCACAAAGTTACATATGAATATGACTGTATTATAACTATATCAATATGAAATGGAATAAACTGTAGTTGTTTACATCTTGTTTTCAACTGACAAATCTATGTCCATGCGTCATATATACGGGCCGTCGGACTGCTGTGTGTAGATGTATACATGTGAACCCCTCGTTTCATACCTTTCTTTGTTACTGTCTGTGGATTACCTGTGTACACACATCAATTACCATGCCATACCTTTCCACTGTACAGGTTCTGGCAGGGTGTACGGCTGGTTGGCCCTTACTCTTGCTGTGTGTTACATTGTCCAGTGTCTATCTGGCAATTTGCTGGCGTGTCATGTGTGACCTTCTTGCTACTTTAGGGACCTGATCCCATAATTGTGACGTGCTTCCACTGGCCATATATCTGTCTGTCGTCTGGGATCTGTGTGGAACCAGTCCTTTCAGGACACTTGCTATTGTTGTTCTTCTTTGGTTACATATATGAGTACTTTGGTATGTTATGCTATTATTGTATGTGGAGAATGTCTCCACGGGCCTCTGCTGACACTGGACATATATCCAGCTAGCCTAGCCCGGTCAACAAGTGTGAGCCAACTGAACGCAATTAAATGCGGGGCACCTTCTGACAAGTGGGTCGGGTTACTGATGCATAACCATCATCAATCCATACTACTAACACATACGTTATTCTATCCACAGTCTATGTTTGTCTCATCACATACCGTGTGTTTCTCACTATTTCTAACGGTACTTTACATGGCATTGCCCGATTCCATACTTTCAGAGGCTAACATTTTTGAGACATGTCTGGTTGACGTGGAGGACACATCCTTAACCTTCCGTGCTTCGAGTGGATCACACACGCACACTCGCATTTCCTAATTGTGGGTTACGCGCAGGCGCACATGCATATCCGTATTCTGTTTATATATGTTTACTGGGTCTGTGTGGTTACGTGGTGTGTGTTAGTTGTGACTATTCTGGTAACATATTTCTGATCCGGTTGACGGACGTGTGCAGAACGCACTTACACCTTTATACATGTAACAGTCTTTGCAGCATGGACGCATTACGTACACGTTCACATGTATATGTTCTATAGTCGTAATTCAAACGTGACTGCATTCACATTTGCCGGTTACTGTGACCACTACATGTTAGCTGTTCAGTGTCATTAATATGCATACCCATGGTACTTAGCTACATTTACATATCCCCCCACCCCCACCCCCCCGCACTCACGCACGTCACAGGCATCCATTCTCCTGCTGGGAAAGGTGCGGTACTGCATGTTAAACATTCCTTATTCCCTCTCGCTCATGGCCCAGGATGCATATGTCATGACCGCAGGGATGTTCAGATCACAGGTGCTTATATCCCCTACGCATACAGGCCTTCGATTGTCAGGGTGTTCCTGTGGTGCTTTGGGTTTGGTCTTGTCCGCCCAGTGTACGGAACTGCCCTGACCGTGTACGAATGTTAGATGAGTCACATGGGCACGGTTTGTCCGTGTCTATGATACCATGTCCCCCCATTATTCATAACCGTGTGCGCTGATTGGCCGGTGTACCCGTTGTAGATCTTGTTATACTAATTGCACACGGTCTGGTCGAACGGACCTATTTCCATTACTAACCCTCGGTATGTATAACCTGTGTCGCTATATTACATGGGTTTAACATTGCGTGATGGCTTTCACTGAGCCACAGACATGTCCGTTGCTTAGTTTGGGCCGGTTCCGCTCTGCTACACACATTTAACATGGCGGAACAGGTTGAACAGCTCAGCCACGGGGACATCGGGCTCTCCGTCGCTGTTTAGTATTGAATCGCTATGTTGACTTTGTTTCACAAAGTGAGACAGTGTCGACATTGGTAACGGACATCTCGCGCAGTACGTCCACACCGCTGCGGGTGCCGTATGTCTGCGTTTGGGCGGCGGACAGGCATTATGCTGTGCCATTATGTCTGGGAATATATGGTTTCTTTCCATAGATGATATGGCATACTAGCAATGACCCGCGTCTGGGTGTGGGTACTGCTGTATTTACCCACGGCAAGAGTGGCCTTAGGTTAAGTGGTGCCCTAGGCAGAAGGACTCCATGGTGCCACCGCCACATCACCCGCTACCCCCCTCCTGGTCTACCTACACCAAATAAAGTCTGGAAAGGTGCCCCGAGTAGAGCAACGCCCTAGACGGCTGCCTAGTTGGCCTATGCCTAAGGCCGGCTATGTGTGTGGTCCCTCGGGCATCGGACACGGGAACGCGCCATGTCTGCCGTGGGTATGTCCAGCATTACTCACATCCGGCCGTGGTTTATTGCTATGATGTTCCATGTGTACAGTGGTGCCGGTTACCATACATATGCCTTTCTCAAAAGCCGATTTCACACTTCTGAACACTACTGTGGTCTCCTTTAAGGCCCCTGAGCCAGTGGTGAACATTACTCAAACCGCTGAATCACGTGCATATGCCTTCCACCAGCACCTACAGGACTGCATGGATCAGGCAATCCCATACAAAACTGAGACTCTTTGTACCAAAGACAAGCATCCAGTCTGGTGGACCCCAGCCATGAACAAGCTCTACAACGACAGGAGGTAGCTACTACAAGTTAAAGCGGAATACTTGTAAGGTAAGACACCCTTGCTCATTATATGTGAAGAACTACAAGCTGTCATGAAATCATCCAGGGGAAATTCAACAGAGAAATTAACAAGGACTCAACAGACAATCATAAGGCCTTCTTTAGCTATGTTGAACACCTGGGAGGACACTCCCAGATATGCTCAGACTGGGTTCAGAATGATGTGAAGATGACTGAACCTACACACATTGCCAACATACTGGCTGACAGGTTCGGTGCTAACTTCCTCCCCAAATGGAGAAATATCTATACCAGAGGATTGTAAATTATTGAACATCTTTAACACACAAGTGGGAAATAAGGCAGTAAACACAGCATCCATGGGACCAGATGGTGTCCCAGCTGTGTACTCCATGAACTCTATGGGGAATTAAACCCACAGTTAGGACAGCTGTTTAATCTTAGCCTCACCTCAGGATACGTACCCAAGTAGTAGCACAAGGCGACTGTAGTCACACTTCACAAGGATGGTGCCTCCACTGACCCTGGTAATTACCATCCCATTAGCTTGACAAGCCTTATCTGCAAAGCCATGGAGAAGGATCATAATGGAACTCATAGATAAAGACATAGGGGACTTGCATACTTTGGATCCAACCCAGTTTGGCTTGGTCAAAGGCAGATCATGCCTTTTACAAGTGTTTGACTTTTTAGGATCAGTCACCAAGGCCATTGATGAGGGTAAAGCAGTCCATACAGCCTACCTCAACCTGGCAAAGGCCTTCGACACAATACCCCCCTCGGGTATCATTGATAAACCCGTCAGCTTGAATGTAAATCCATACATCGCCATATGGGTTGCAAACTGGCTAAGTCACAGAACCCACATGGTCATAGTTGCTGGCGCCATGTCATACTCACAGCCGGTCACAGGTGGTGTCCCACGGGGCTCAGTCCTGGGTCCACTATTTTTCAGCATCTACATTTCCAAAGTACAAGCAAACACAGGGGGGTTATGGCTGACAATGTTTGCAGATGACTGCAAACTGGGTGCCATAGTCGGACACACATCTGACACAGATATCCTTCAGGAGGGCCTCACAGATGTGGATAAGTGGTGCCAGAGACATGGCCTACAGCTAAATGCCAGGAAATGCATAGTCATACCCTTCGGGAAGAACAAGGTTACCCCTAGCTACCATATAGGTGGCAATCCACTGAGCACAGAGTGAGTTACCAGGGATCTGGGGACCCGGGTTGTTGTTAACCGTTCGTTCGACACACACGTTGCTAACGTAGTTAGGTAGACCTTCAACATTGCCCACATCATCATGAAGGGATTCACATCTAGATCAGAGGAGGTCATTGTCCCCTTGTACTCATCACTCATTAGACCTATGATTGGGTACAATGCCCCGTTCAGAATGTATCTGACCCGACACCTGCAGCAGCTGGAAAGGCCCCAACAGTTCATCGACAAACAGATGCAGGGTCTTGGAATATGTGTTATGCTGACCGACTGAAAGGATTCCAGCTCTATTCAGTCGCATACCACTTGCCCAGAGGTGACCTGTGCCTGGCATACAAGGCCATGTTGAACCCAGATCTGATGACTATGCTTCACCTAAAGAATCTAGATCCCTCAGAACCACAAGGGCAGGTGACGTACACCTTGACACTGTCATTAATAGAACGTGCTGGTGGGACAGATTCATCACCCAGACACTCACTATGCTGTGGAACAACATCCCAGTACATGTGAGGCCGAGCACCTCGCTGGCCTTGTGTTAGTAGTTTTGACAAGGATGTCTGAATTGATTTATTTAACTAACCTTCTAAATGAATATTTACTTTACCACATTGTGAATCTTTACATTTCATTGATATATTTTACATTAGTCATAATCATAAGGTTTATCTCTATATATTATGGTTCATTTATATTACTAGGTGTCTGTAGTTCTTTTAATATATTGGCACAATCCCTAGAACATATATATGTAGCTTAAACAGTCAGACATTTGGAAAACATTATGTTGGTTCTTCTTTCATATATATACATATATTTTTATTTTTCTATGAAGAATGTACCTTTTGAAGCAATGTCTGATTTACTCACTGTGTGGAATCTGTAACCCAAGTAAAGTTTGTTTGCTTGTTTGCCTTTAAGGCATTTAATTAATACTTAGCACATCTAATTTACTGACCAATTAAGGGTTTTAAATGTAGTAGGTTGGACTGCATTGTATGTATTCTGAATAAGTCTGCTTATGAAGCAGACAGAAAGAGCTTCAATAAACTATGGTGACTGCATTTAATTCCTGGTGGGCTCTGAGTGGTCACTGACGGTGTCTACAGTACCTCATTTCTGCTTTGGACTTTCTCAGCTGGTTGTCTGTGTTTTTTGTATGGGGAATGTCAAGTGTAGTCCCTATGTGTATTACCTGTGTAATGCCTTACTGCGGCAGTGTAATTCCACCGGGTTTGCAGTTATGGGTGCCATCTTGGTCATACGCTTGTCCATCCATGTGAATTGCCTACTGGACACTGGTAAAGGGCTGTACACATTTCACACCTGCATTTAGCATTCTACAGTGGATGCTTTGCATTATTAGTGGGGAGTAAGGCAAGTACTATGCCCACATCCCTCCCACGGGGCAGGACAACGGATTACACCAATGTGCATATGTAAAGTTAGATGTTGCTGGACTGTGTGCAACTGGCCAGTGCTTTTGACTGCTGCTGTATGTTCCCCAATCGCGGATGTCTGTTTGACTACCCATTCTTCATGGTGCTACGTAACCAGGTGATTTAGAGCTGTGAACAAATGGTGTACATCCAAAGATGCAGGTTAGCAACTGCTTCAAATAAACCTCAGACGTCCCAATAGGACATATCCGTCACTGTATTTTCAACATAACACCACCGGAACATGTAGATCCCCTATGTCTTCATTGAAGCATGTTTTCTTCATAGGTGGGAACGCCATAGTTTACATATCCCAGTTGACGTTGTTGGTGTGCCATTAGTTTGTGTTCCACAGGTCTCCCATCTGTTCCACAGTATGGTAGCGAGTGCTCCCCCATTTTGTTGCTGGCAGATTGAGTGCTGTGTATGCCGGTGTTTGCATGGCGGTCAAACTTTGTATGGGGAATGTCAACTGTAGTCCCTATGTATATTTGCTGTGTTATGCCTTACCGCGGCTGTGTAGTTCCACCGGGTTTACAGTTGTGGGTGCCATCTTGGTCGTACGCTTGTCCATCCATGGGAATTGCCTACTGGACACTGGTATAGGGCTGTACACATTTCACACCTGCATTTACCATTCTCCGGTGGATGCTTTGCATTATTAGTGGGGAGTAAGGCAGGTGCTACGCCCACATCCCTACCACGGGGCGGGACAAAGGATTACCTGCCAAACGACACCGGGCCCTGTTTCTACATACCCAGGATCCCTTGAGTGCAACAGTCGACACTACCCATCACACATCCTTCATGTGTGCGGGACTATGATGTGGACGCACCTCTATGGACTCGGTACCCTGGGTATTTCTGTGCATATTTGCTGCATTTCATGGACAGCTATCATCAACATTGAACACGCTTGCGGTGCATATGTGTAGCTGTGACGTGGTGACGACAATGAGTTCACGTGGGTGATGCAGGAAGCTAGCAGGCATTCAATGAATGAAATTTTTGGGTCCTACAATGGACACCACTGTGCATATATAAAGTGTAGAGCTTGTCGGACTGTGGCCAGTGGGTTTGACTGCTGCTGTGTGTTCACCAATCGCGGATGTCTGCTTGACTACCCATAGTGTGTAGTGCTACGGAAACCATGTTTTCCGAGACCGGGACCAAATGTTGTACATCCAATGTTGCAGGTTAACAACCGCTTTAATTAATCCCCAGAGGTCCCGGTTGGGAAGTATCGCCACTTCATTGTCGGAATGACACCTCCAGACTAGGTAAATCACGGGCACTTTAGCCCGGTCTTACCGGCCATTTGCAAGTGTGATTAGCAGACACGTGTCAATACATGTATGATAATACATATTGTCATGCCGAAGTTAATCTATGTTATTTGGACAATGGCTTCTGCTATTGACATCCATTGCTGTGGGTGTTGCCGGTTACCATACACATGGCTTTCTCAAAGGCAGAATTCACAAATCTGAACACTACTGTGGTCTCCTTTAAGGACCCTGAGCCAGTGGTCGACAGTACTGCAGCCACTGCATCACTTACATATGCCGTCTACCGGTACCTACAGGACTGCATGGATCAGGCATTCCCTTACCCAACTGTGGTTCATTGTACCAATGCCAAGCATCCAGTGTGGTGTACCCCAGCCATACACAAGCTATACAGCGAGAGGAGTTGGCTACTACAAGGCGGAGCAGACACCTTGTGAGGTATGACACCCTTGGTCATTATATGTGTAGAGCTACAGGCTGTCATGACATTGTCCGGGGCACGTTCCACAGATATATCTACATGAACCTGGCTGACAATCATACAGCCTTCATTTGCTATGCTGGACACCTGCCAGGTCACTCCCACATATGCTCTGACTGGGTTCACGATGATGTGGAGTTTACTCAACATACACACATTGCCAAAATACGGGCTGACAGGTTCGGTGAGGACATCTACACCCTCCCCAAATGACGAGATGTCTGTACTGGCGGTTTGTGGTCCCCAAATGTTCTGTGACGCACGGGTGGGACATGCTCTCTCCAGGGTAGTGAACATAGCATCCATGGGACCAGCTGGTGACCCGACTGTGTACTCCACGATCTCATTGAGGAATTAGACCCACAGTTAGGACAGCTGTTTGTTTGTAGCCTCACCTCGGGTAGCATTACCGGGTTGTGTCGCACGCACTGTGGTTCCACGTCACAGGGCCAATGCCTCCAGTGACCCTGGTTATTACTGTCCCATTACCATGAGGAGACCTATCTGCAAAGACATGGGAAGGGATCATACTGCGGCTCGTAGATGAAGGCATAGGGGACCTGCATACTTTGCATCCAACACGGTTTGGCTTGGTCAGGGGCGGTTCATGCATTTAAAGCATGTTTGACGTTTTTGTGACAGTCACCGAGGCCATTGATGGGGGTCTTGCAGTCCATACAACCTACCTCGACCTAGCAAAGGCCTTCAACACATCACCCCCCTCAGGTATCATTGATAAACCCATCGGCTTGGATGTGAACACGTACATCGCAGGATGGGTTGTAAACTGGCTATGTGACACGCCCACGGTCATAGTTGCTGGCAGCATGTCGGACCTACTGCCTGTCGCAGGCGGTGCCCCACGGGGCTCTTCCCTGGGTCCACTCCTCTTATACATCTACATTTCCACAGTACAGGCACACACAGGGGTGTTATGGGCGACATTGTTTGTAGATGACTGCAACGGGTGCCATAGTGGGACGGACATCTGACGGATATCCTTCAAAGGTGCCTCCCAGATATGCATATCTGCTGTCAGGGACATGGCCTACAGCTAAATGCAAGGTAATGCAACATCATACCTGTCGAGGAGTACTAGGACACCCCTGTCCAGCATATGGGTGGCAGTCCACTGGCGCGGGGGTGATTACCAGGATCAGGGGACAGGGGTTGTCGGTCACCATTCATTCAACACACACGTTGCTATCGTGGTTCATTGGGACTTCTACATTGCCCACCTGTTTGTGCAGGGATTCACATGTAGATCAGGGTAGGTCATTGTCTCCTTGTACTCATTACGTGTTACACCTATGATTGAGTACAATGCCCCGTTCAGAATGTCTGTGACCCAACACCTGCAGCAGCTGGAAAGGCCCGACAGTTCATCCTCAATCGCATGCAGGGTCTCAGGAATATGTGTTATGCTGACCAACTGAAAGGGTTCCATCCCTATTCCGTCGCATACCACTTGCCCAGAGGTGACCTGTGCCTGGCATCCAAGGCCAGGTCGAACCCGGATTTGATGACTATGCTTCACCTAAAGAATCTAGATCCCTCAGAATCACAAGGGCAGGTGACGTACACCTTGGCACTGTCATTAATAGAATGTGCTGGTGGGACACATTCATCACCCAGACACTCACTATGCCTTGGAACAACATCCCAGTACATGTGAGACAGAGCACCTGGCTGGCCTTGTTTTAGTATTTTGACAAGGATGTCTGAATTGCTTTATTCAACTAACCTTGTAAATGAATATTTACTTTACCACGTTTGTAATCTTTACATTCCATTAATATATTTTACATTAGTCATAATCATAGTGTTTATCTCTATATATTAGGGTTCATTTAGATTACTAGGTGTCTCTACTTCTATTAATGTATTGGCACAATCCCTAGAACATATATATGTAACGTATACACTCAGACACTTGGAAAACATTATGTTGGGTCTTCTTTCATATTAATACATATAGTATTATTTTCGCGGAAGAATGTACATGTTGAAGCAATGTCTGATTTACTCACTGTGTGCAATCTGTGACCCGAGTAGACTTTTTAGCTTGTTCGCCTTTAAGGCATTTAATGAATACTTAGCACATCTTATTTACTGCCCAATTAAGGGTTTTAAATGTAGTACATTTAACTGCATTGTATGTATTCTGAAGAAGTCTTCTTATAAAGCAGACGAAAAGCACTGCAATAAACTATGGTGACTGCATCTAATTCCTGGTGGGCTCTGAGTGGTCACCGGCTGTTTCTACAGTACCTCAGTTTTGCTTTGGACCTTCTCATCTGGGTCTCTGTGTTATTAGTATGGGGAATGTCAAGTGTAGTCCCTATGTGTATTACCTGTGTAATGCCTTACTGCGGCTGTGTAATTCCACCGGGTATGCAGTTACGGGCGCATTCTTGTTCAGACGCTTGTCCATCCATGTGAATTGCCTACTGGACACTGGTATAGGGCTGTACACTTTTCACACCTGCATTTACCATTCTCCGGTGGATGCTTTGCATTATTCGTAGGGAGTAAGGCAGGTACTACGCCCACATCCCTCCCATGGGGCGGGACAATGGATTATCTGCCACACAACACAGAGCCCCATTTATGCATACCCAAAATCCCATGGCTGCAACCCTCGACAGTACCCATTACATATCCTTCATGCGTGCGGGATTGGGATGTGGACTCACATGTATGGACACGTCGATCTGGGTATTTATGTTCATATGTTCTGCATTTCATGGACTCTTGTCAGCAACCTTAACACGCTGGTGGTGCATATGTCTAACTGTGCCGTAGTCACGGCTATATCATCGTGTGTTGTTCGGACACGCCTGGAGTGGGTTCTGTGACAATGTATTTTTGGGTCCTTCAATGGACACCAATGTGTATATGTCAAGTTAGATGTTGCTGGACTGTGTCCAACTGGCCAGTGCTTTTCACTGCTGCTGTATGTTCCCCAATCGTGGAGGTCTGTTTGACTACCCATTCTACATGGTGCTACGTAACCAGGTGATTTAGTACTGTGAACAAATGTCATACATCCAAAGATGCTGGTTAGCAACTGCTTCATATAAACCTCAGACATCCCAATAGGACATATCCGTCACTGTATTTTCAACATAACACCACCAAAGCATGTTGATCACCTATGTATTCATTTAACCATGTTGTCTTCATAGGTGGGAACGCCATAGTTTACATATCCTACTTGACGTTGTGGGTGTGCCATTAGTATGTGTTCCACAGGTCGCACATCTGTTCCGCTGTATGGTAGCGGGTGCTCCTCATTCTGTTGCTGGCAGATTCAGTGCTGTGTATGCCGGTGTTGGTAACGGGTCCAACTTTGTATGTGGAATGTCAACTGTAGTCCCTATGTGTATTTCCTGTGTTATGCCTTACCGCTGTGTAATTTCCCGGGTTTGCAGTTGTGGGTGCCATCTTGGCGTCTGATTTGTCCATCCATGAGAATTGCCTACTGGACACTAGTATAGGGCTGTACACATTTCACACCTGCATTTAGCATTCTCCAGTGGATGGTTTGCATTATTAGCGGAGAGTAAGGCAGGTGCTACGCACACATCCCTCCCACGGGGTGGGACAAAGGATTGGCTGCGAAACATCACCGAGCCCAGATTCTACATACCCAGAATCCCTTGACTGCAACAGTCGACAGTACCCATTACACATCCATCATGTGTGCGGGACTGTGATGTGGACGCAGTTCTATGGACCCGGTACCCTGGGTATTTCTGTGCATATGTGCTGCATTTCATGGACAGCTATCATCAACATTAAACACGCTTGCGGTGCATATGTGTACCTGTGACGTGGTGACGACAATGAGTTCACGTAGGTGATGAAAGAAGCGGGCACGCTGTCCTTTAATGAATTTTTGGGTCCTACAATGGACACCACTGTGCATATGTAAAGTGTAGAGCTTGTCGGACTGTGTCCTTGTGAGCAGTGGGTTTCACTGATGCTGTGTGTTCAACAATCGCGGATGTCTGCTTGACTACCCATACTGTGTAGTGCTACAGGAACCATGTTTTCCGACACCAGAACCCAATGGTGTACATGCAATGTTGCAGGTTAACAACCACTTTAATTAATCCCCAGAGGTCACGGTTGGGAGGTATCGCCACTTTATTGTCGGAACAACACCTCCAGACTAGGTACATCACGGAAACTTTAGACCGGTCTTACCGGCCATTTGCAATTGTAATTAGCAGACACGTGTCAATACATGTATGATAATACATATTGTCATGCCGAAGTTAATCTATGTTATTTGGACAATGGCTTCTGCTATTGACATCCGTTGCTGTGAGTGTTGCCAGTTACCATACACATTGCTTGCTCAGAGGCAGACTTCACAATTCTGCACACTACTGTGGTCTCCTTTAAGGAGCCTGAGCCAGTGGTCAACAGTACTGCAGCCACTGCATCAATCACATATGCCGTCTACCAGTACCTACAGGACTGCATGAACCAGGCATTCCCTTACCCAACTGTGGTTCATTGTACCAATGCCAGGCATCCAGTGTGGTGTACCCCAGCCATACACAGGCTGTACAACAAGAGGAGGTGGCTACTACAAGGCGGAGCAGACACCCTGTGAGGTATGACACCCTTGGTCATCATATGTGTAGAGTTACACACTGTCATGCCATGGTCCAGGGCACATTCCACAGATATACCTACATGGACCTGGCTGACAATCATACCACCTTCATTTGCTATGCTCGACACCTGGGAGGTCACTCCCACATATGCTCTGACTGGGTTCACAAAGAGGTGGAGTTTACTCAACATACACACATTGCCAAAATACGTGGCTGGCAAGTTCGGTGAGGACATCTCCACACCCTCCCCACACATGAGGAGATGTCTGTACCAGCGGTTTGTGGTCACCAAATGTTCTGTGACACACGGGTGGGACATGCTCTCTCCAGGGTAGTGGACATAGCATCCATGAGACCAGCTGGTGACCCGACTGTGTACTCCACTATCTCATTGAGGAATTAGACCCACAGTTAGGACAGCTATTTCTTTGTAGCCTCACCTCAGATAATGCGTACCCAGGTTGTGTCGCATGGCAACTGTAGTCCCATGTCACAGGGCCAATGCCTCCACTGACCCTGGTTATTACTGTCCCATTACCATGAGGAGACCTATCTGCAAAGACATGGGGAGGATCATACTGCGGCTCGTGAACGCATAGGGGACATGCATTTTGCATCCAACACGGCTTGTCTTGTTCAGGGTCGGTTCATGCCTTTAAAGCATGGTTGACATTTTCGGACAGTCACGAGGCCATTGATGGGGGTCTTGCAGTCCATACAGCCTACCTCGACCTGGCAAAGGCCTTCATCACATTACTCCCCTCAGGTATCGTTGATAAACCCATTGGCTGATGTGAACACGTACATCACAGAATGTGTTGTAAACTGTCTATGTGACACAACCCACGCAGTCATAGTTGCTGGCAGCATGTCAGACCTACTGCCTGTCGCACGCGGTGTCCCATGGGTTCCTTCCTGTTGTTATGTCGACACAGCTACCCGGCTATGTACTCTCACTACTGCTTGTGACCATTATGGTTGACACCTTTTCCAATGCCCATAGTGGGACATGTTTTGTGGAAACATCGGATTTTGCAGGACAACACATACCCACAACAAGTGGAGTTGACAGGACTTTACTTGTTTGCCATAATATACACTTATTCTGTTAACATTTGGGTTCCTTATTCAGTTTCTTATGCCATGTTTGTGTTTCATATACAAAATATATGTTTTATGCTACTATTACATGTATATTGCGGGAATATTTTTGGCAGGGAATCTCAGGTCATTTTCCATTTTTTCGATTTTTGCCGGGACACAACTGTCCAATGAGGGACTGTCCATGGCACATTGGGACAGCTGGTAACCCTGGTGACCATGCCCATGTCGCTACTGGGGTTGCCACCTTTTCCAGTTGCCAAGGTGGGATATTTTCGGGACTCACATCTGATTTTACAGGCCGACACATACACACGGTCACTATATAGCATAGAACTTCACTTGTTTGCCTAAATAAAAGCTTATTGTTGTGGCAGTTTGGTTGCTTATTCTGATTCTTGTGACATTTAGGTATTTCAGTTACAGAAATAACCAATTCATGCAACCATTACATTAAATACGGGATATCATTATGTCCTACAATCTTAGCACATTTGCCATTTTTAATATTTTTTATCGGGACACAGCTGCCCATAGAGGGACTGCCCCTCGCAAAGTGGGACAGGTGGTAACCTTAGTCGCTACTCCTATGTCGGTGCGGCGCGCTGACATGCTGCGGTACACCTTCTCTGGGTATAACCACTGACGGTGCATTGCGGGACAAACACGGTCTTCAGCGTATCCTTTGCTCCTTGGACAGGTACACTTAGGGCTTCGTGGGTTGTATTTGCTTCTCCGTTTAGTTGGGACGGGTACTATGTTGCATACTCTACGTGCGTTTCATTCTGCACGGACCCTGGCTGCTGCCATTACTATTATGGGCGGACCGTGGCAGTCAGCACATTAGGTTGCTCACCGCCTGCCGGCTTAGCCATGCCTCCTGATGCATCCTACTTGGGCTCGCTCACGTACACTACGCACGTGTCTGTGGTTGCGGCGCACTCTCATTACTATGCATATGGCGCTACTACGCCGGCTATTCACTGCACTGCCGGCGCAGCCCTTATGCCAGCCTTGCGCCGAGCTTCATGAATCCCGGGGTTTGTTAGAACATTTAAGCTTGAATACAATGCTTTATATTACAATCAGTGTATTTGTCTATGGGTGGGGATAAGTTGGCGTAACACTTATTTGTCCCATTTCACCTATCCAATTGCAATATGATATTTACCATGTCCCATTTGTAAGCCATCCAGCTAAAATTAAAACAGTTTATTTTATTTATTTATTTGTCCTTTGAAAAGTGGGAAAGTCCAGCTGAGCCAATGACCCATTTTCAGTGGTGGCCTAGGGAGAAAAGCTCCACAACAGGTTCAAAAACATTTAAATAGTAGTTGATGAGTAATTATATATAGGGGAAAAAACTCACCACAAAACACACATAAAAACATATTACATTATTTGCTAAGTAATTTTATACAAGGAAAGAAAATCTCCACAGCAGATAAAAATACAAACAGATTGAAATATATATACAGAAATATTACTAGGATAAATTCTGATCCAGAGTACAATATGTAGTGCAAATAGAAAGACAATGCAGAAGTGATAGCCTTTGTCAAATAAACTAATACATTGTTATTGAAAATATATAGTCTACATTTCTAATATTATATAGAGGTAATAAATAAAGTATTATGCTGCTAAAATCAACAGAGGACTAAAATGAGATGATGAGTAATGAGCAGGAGGGAAAATTAAAGACATGGAGAGTGTGTTATTATTAGAAAGATGAGAATGTCATATAAGGATGCAAGAGAGGAAATAAATAGTAGTAAGTTTTGGCTGAAGAGATAGAAGGGAATACATTAGTACTATGGTATCATTAAAGCAAGAGCTTCTTTTGATGTTATGCCATGACTACCTGCAAAGATATGAAGGAGTTATAATTTAGAGTGAGAAAGGAATATAATGAGTAGGTGGTCATGCATCTTTGAGGGTAGTGCATATACAGTCCCGGGTGTTAGATAGATTTTTTTATTTAGATTAGTCCTGGAAATGGAAAGGTTGCTAGTATGTTTAAGGGATAAGGGGCTAGGATTTCAGGAGTGGACTACATATGTGGAACAGAGAGAGGTTCCTGCTGACAGGTATGGTGTGTAGGTAGTGAAGAACATTTTGTTTTCAGATCAAAATGGCTTAGCAGGGGCTCATGTCTGCAATAAGTCTATTAGGGCATTGTTTTATTTTGGCTTGTATATTGATTTTTGAACAGTTATCATGTACCAGGTTGATTTTTGTATAAAAATAAAATTTAATACATAAGAAATAGATTAACTTAATTTTGAGTGGGCATCAGTTAATAAAAATGAACTTGCTGTATATCAGGAAAGTCATGAAAAAAAATCATATTACTTACATTCATTCTGAAAAGTGGATAAACATGTAGTATGACACTATTCTTTATGAGAGAAAAAATATTTTACATGTCAACAAGTCCTTTATTAGCATATTCTCTTTGTTTAAGGGTCTTTTGGTCTTTGACTAGTACTACAAAGTAGTCCTGTGTGCTGTATCCACTCCCTGTCTAGAAATGTACAAACTTGAAAGCAGTTCCTTGCATATCTAAGGTGACTTCTGTGTAGGAAAAAATAAAACTCAATTACCATTACACATGGTGGAATATTGCTATGGCATACTACACCCTCTTTCACTCCAAAATGTATCTGCCTTTGTGATTTGACCAGGTCCTCTATTAACAAAATATACTATCACCATCTATGGTTCTTTAGAGTGTATCTTAGTACAGCAGTCCTCCAGTAAAGCTCTTTCAGAATCTGTCTGCTTGCTAGTTGGCAGTCAGCAGCAGTTCAAGCATGACTGGGGCAAGAAGCCTGAATGAATATGTGACATTCTGACTGATTATATCAGACTCCCTGCAGTATATAACTCCTAACAGCAGAAAGGAATTAGAATTCATTTTTCCTGTCTCTGTAGTTGACTTGAGTCCAGCCTTTGTCCCAGCTGTTTATCTTGCCATAGTATATTATTTCTTTTACAAAAACACAGCTGGGAAGAGAAGGAGTATAGCCACTTATTTCTTTCACATCATGCTGGTTTATCACTCCTTTCTGACCTCTTGACACTTTAATGTCTGAAAAGCAGGAAGATGTATGAATCCAGCTTTGAAGTTTAAAGTTAGTGATGGCTCGTTTAGGTCTGTGTTGAAAACAGATATGCTCTGCAGATTTTAGGCAGATGTCCAGAAGATACGGCCCTCTATTTGAATTTCAGGTTGAGTGTCAAAACAAGATATGTCCAGGGTGCTCTCTACTAGGAAGACAACTTAACTGCATGCCTTTTACTGCAGAGCTGGGGAATCCAACCAGTTTAGATGGCATGGCTTCATGCAAGCTGCCTTTAAGTGTTTTTGTTACCTACTATCACAGGATATGCCAAGAAAATTGCAAGATTAATACAAAGCAAAACATGAATGCAGAATTAATACATGAAGTCAATACGTAATAACAATGCTTCTCTGCATGCTGTACTCAATGGTATCAACAATAATAACATATGTAGCAATAACAATAATGGTAGTGATAATAATGGCTTACAACATCAGTAACACAAACATTTATTTTACTTTTCAGTCAGAGTTTTTTTACCTACACCTTCATTCAGGTCACACTGGGTAGAATCAGACTATTTGCTTCTAGCATAGATTAATAATAATAATAATAATAATAACATATAAGCAAAATAAATTGTATAGGCAATGTAAACGTGTACCTTCATTGCACAGTATTGTTAATTGGCCCAAACATATAATAATAATAATAAATAATAATAATAATAATAATGATAATAATAATTACAACAGAACATCATGTTATTATTGCAACAGGCAGAGCAAACAGCTTATGTTCTATGAATATAACTTCAGATTTTTTTAATTTGGTGACAGCCTTGACATATTTGGAAGAGATTTGCTAGCAGTAATCCTACTGTTCGAACTAAAAGAAAATCAGCTACTCTGTAATCCCTGGATTTGACATCACTGAGAGAAAAGTTTAGTTGCTGGAAGAGAAAAAGATTAGATTCCATTCTAAACAATGAATTTAAGGTGTACAAACAGGTACTAACTAGTCTTCTGCTCTTGTTACTCAGTCAATGTTTTGCTGAATGAACTGAAAGCCCTACATTGTAACAACATACATTAGTGTGGTTATAATTCAAATAGGTGCACAGTCACTGGAAACTAGTCTCTCTGCAACAGTATTGTGCACAGTATCAATAAAAAAATAAAATAAAATGTTCCCTATAGATGTCAATTTCATATATTTGTAGACACTTTTCATAGTTTGGACTATAAACTGCTAAAGTAAGAATTACAATTTGAGATGATAAGACAAACCTATTAGACGGACTGAGAACTGACAGGTAAGTAAGCAGGGATTTATAGAGTTTGGGGGACACTATAGTGGTGTGAAACATGTCCTTGACTGAGCATTCCAGGGTTTGGTTTCAGCTCTGCATCTGATTGCCATACATTACTAACAGATTCAGTGAGCCAGATTCAGGAAGGCTTACACGGAGTTCAAGAGTAGTGTAAGCCTCCGTGTAAGCCTCCCGATTCAGGAACAGCCCAAATCTCCGTGTAAGAGACAGCTAACACGTCTCTTACACGGACTGGGCGTGGAAATGCTCAATACCTCATTTGCAGCTTAAAGATATGCAAATGAGGTATTTGAGCGATCCATGAAGCCGAAACCAGTCCGTGTAACGGACGTGTTAGCTGCAGAAATGTACTCAGCTGACAACTGAGTACATTTCTGCAAAATTAAAAACGGAGCTATGTCAGCTCCAAATAAAGGGTACATATGTTTCATGAAGCATGCCAATGGCCAAATATGTGGCCATTGGCATGAAAAAGTGTTGCAAAATAAGTTATATAACTTTTTTTTTTCACGGGATTTCTGGGTTTAACTGCAGCACACCAGCAAACGGGCGCTACCTAAAACTGAAAACCGAAGCTTATAAGCCCACAATTGTGGGATTTATGTATTACATGTAATGTCAATGGAGGGACTTGCAGACCAAAAACAATATGGCCTCCGTTTAGTGGTTGTCAAGGGAAGCTCCGTGTAAGACATGTAACTAGTCATTACTAGGCAATCCTATGTAAATGAGGGTTACAATACTGAATCACACTGCCACATAGGTAATGAGCACTTTCTGAGTAGTGTAAGAGTTAGAGAAGGGGGAGGAACAGAGTAAGAGGTAGGTGACATCACGGGGGGAAGGATAGCAATAAAGGTACCAGATTGGAGGGCAATGTAAGGTAAGAGATGACAGACAGACAGCAGGGAGGGAGGTGTGTCCCAACAGAACACTAGGAAAGTCAAGAAATTGAGGGTATACGCTATCCCTACACTCAAAGTTTCTTGAAATATGTACATGCTTGGCGCGATGTGCAAGGCAGGTTCAACATGTGGGAGCGTGTTGCAAACCGTTTACAACGGTTTGCCGGGCGCACGCACGTGTAAGGCAGTGTGCGCGCGTTTTAGCATGAATCAGCCTAGTTCACACCGTGTAAGGATGTGTGCGCGTGTGTAACACCGTGTAGGGATGTGTGCGCGCGTTTAAGTGACTATGAGCGTGTTTAAGCTGGTGTGCACATTGCTCCCCTGCAGGAAACAGAGAGGAAACAGGAAACAACCAAAATACACGGAAACTGCCAGAGGATACTGCTGGAGTTAATTGCTGGAAACAATTGGAAGCAGGCAATTACACAAGCAGACTAGAAGCCCAACCCAGCACTTAAAACACTGCAGAGAGCAGTGCAGGCTGTTTCTCACAAGAGATACTGCCAGAAACTGAGCTATCAGAATTGAAAACTGAAAAAAACTGAACTCAGAGCAGAAATGCTAGGGGCTGCCATAGCTATTATAATCAGGCATAGGCGAATTGCTGAGGGTGGTGACAATGCAGATGCTGACCGACAACCCAGAGTGAGGAGAAGGAGAAGAGTATACAGGCCCAGGGTCACCTACCATGGGTTACATGAGCTGGAGATAGTAGAGCGCTACAGAGTGGACAGAGACCTTCTGCAGCAGATTGTTGAGCTGTGCAGGCCACATCTCACACACAGAACCAACAGAGGGGAACCCATCCCAGTGGAAACCAAGGTATGTGTTGGCCTAAGAATACTAGCAACAGGTACCTTCCAGAGACCAACTGGTGATATGATGGGGATATCACAGGCATCAGCCTCCAGAGTACTGCACCAGTTCCTGGATGCCATGTCAGCACATGTCGGTGATCATATATATGTCCCTAATGACCGTGAGGTTGTGGCTAGCAATATGCGTCTCTTCCAGCAAATAGCGGGTTACCCTGAGGTGCTGGGTGCAATAGACTGCATGCACATACGCATCAAAGCACCAGCCGGTGAGCAGGGTAGAGTCTACATTAACCGCAAGGGATACCCCTCCATCAACTGCCAGGTCGTGTGTGATGCCCAGGGCATAATAATGAATGTGTGTGCTGGCTGCCCTGGGAGCTACCACGATTCCCATATCTGGCATCTGACGCAGCTGTACCAATCATTTGCCAATGGGGACTTCCCACACGGACACCTAGTGGGGGATGCAGGTTATGCACTTGAGCCGTGGCTGATGACACCCATCAGAAATGCACACACACCTGAACAGGAACGCCATAATGAGGCACACGCACAAACACGTAATGTCATAGAGTGTGTTTGGGCTGCTCAAGTCACGGTTCCGTGTCTGGACACATCTGGTGGAGCCTTGCAGTACACACCAACTACATGTACCCAAATGATCATGATATGTGCTATGCTACATAATATGATCCTGCAGAAACAGCTGCAGCAGGACCAGCACAGGGCTGGGCCAAACATCCCCACCATTGCCAAGGCCACCACAGGCAGGAGGTGACTCGGAGGAGGAACAACCTGACCTTGTCCCAGTAGGCAGAAGGAGGCGTGCCCAGTATGCCCTGGCCTTGGCAAAGAGGCAACGATAGCACATACACTTGGTCAGTAGGAACACTGGGACTGATACCCGCTCTGACTCACTCATACAGTAACAGGGATGCCTAACATGACACAACCTGCTTCCAAACATGTACAGGAGTGTAGTATGTGCATCTGACAGAGGCGGCCCTGCAGCACCACCTGAGGCATGAATGCCATGTGTTAAGTAATGTAATATCATGTACCATATGCACACCTGAGGACCCCAACTAACATCCACCCTCAACAATCATAAACCACAAAAACACAAACCCACCTCATGGGTACCACAAGGGATAGGAACCTAGATGTAATGCTACCCAATGCCAGAAGTATAAACATCAAGATGTGCAGTGTAAACACACACAGTATAGAGAATGTAGATATCAGTGCTGTAATAGAAAACAGGTTCAAAGCCCACATCAGCACCCTGACACTACCAGGTCACACCTCATACAGTGATGTACATGTGCAAAAACATGGAACTAGATAAAAATGAGGGTGACTAGCAATAAATGGCATGGATAACCACACACCCATGTTTGTACCACAACAAGAAGCAACATGGAATAGCCATGGTCAAAAACCAATGGCTAAAACTGACTACTACTATATAGCTTGCTGCAGACCACTGTCCTAATAGCAGGAACTGCCCCAGGCCTATGTTCATAGGTTCATAGGTTCATACTAGGCTATCTGCCCTAGGGCATTTATAAGCCTAGCCCAGAGTTTTGTGGCTTCTGCCACCCCTTCAATTTGATGGATAATATGCCGATTATTTTGCTGTGCCTCTGTCAAGCAGTGATACTGAGGTTATCCCTGGGGTATACCTGCAATCTCCAATCCATTGGTCAGATCTCACTTGAACAAAGCCAATGAGGTGCTCAGCCTCACATGTACCAGGATGTTGTTCCACAGCATAGGGACTCTCTGGGTGATGAATCTGTCCCTCCAGCACATCCTATTAATATCTGTGTTGAGGTTTAAGTCTCCTGCCCTTGTAGTCCTGATGGATGTAGAGGTCTTGAGGTGAAGCATGTTCATTAATTCTGGGATGGACATAGCCTTGTATGTCAGGCACAGGTCACCTCTGAGCAGACGGTGGCGACTGAATACAGCAGGAATTCCTTCAGTCGGGCAGCATAACAAATATGTTTGAGACCCTTTCACCTCCTGTTGAGGAATTTGTGGGCCCATCCAATTGCCGTAGGTGTTGGGTCAGATACATTCTGAATGGGGCATTGTATGCAATCATTGGTCTGATGAGTGATGAGTACAGGGGAACAATGACCTCCCCTGATCTAGATGTGAATCCCTGCATGATGAGGTGGCCAATGTAGAAGGTCTTCCAAACTACCCTGGCAATGTGAGTGTCAAACAAAAGGTTACTGTCAACCTGGGTGCCCAGGTCCCTGATAACCTCCTCTGTGCTTAGAGGATTGCCATCTAGATGGGAACTAGTGGTAACCTTGTTCTTCCTGAAGGGTATGGCTACGCATTGTTTAGTGTTTAATGTAAGGCCATGGCTCTGGCACCAGTTATCTGTGTCTATGAGACCCTTCTGAAGGATGTCTGTGTCAGATGGGTTTCCAACTATGCTTCCCAGTTTGCAGTCATCTTCAAACTTTGTCAGCCATAATCCTCCTGTGTTTGCTCGTACTTCTGAAAAGTAGATGCTGAACAAATGTGGGCCCAGGACTGAGCCCTGTGGGACACCACTTGTGACAGCTCTGGAGTGTGACATGGCACCAGCAACTTTGACCCTGTGTGTGCTGTCACTTAGCCAGTTTGCAACCCATGCTGTGATGTATGGGTTCACAATTAAGCTGGTGATGTTTTCAATGATACCTGAGTGGGGATTGTGTCGAAAGCCTTTGCCAGGTCAAGGTAGGCTGTGTGGACTGCCTTGCCCACGTCAATGGCCTGGGTGACTGTCTTGAAAAGTCAACCAAGTTTAAAAGGCATGATCTGCCCTTGACAAAGCCAAAGTGGATTGGATCCAATGTCTGTAGGTCCCCTATGTCTTCATTTATAATTCCCATTATGATCCTCTCCATAGCTTAGCAGAACAGGCTTGTCAAGCTGATGGGATGGTAGTATCCGGGGTTGGTGGAGGCACCTCCTTTGTGAAGTGGGTCCACCATTGCCATATGCCACTCCTTGGGCACATATCCTGAGGTGAGGCTAAGATTAAACAGCTGCCCTAACTGCGGGTGTAATTACTCATTGAGTTCATGGAGCACACAACTGGGGACACCATCTGGTCCCATGGATAAAGTGTTTTCCGCCTTGGATAGAGCAGTTCCCACCCCAGCATTGGAGATGTTTGGGGAGCTACAATCCTCTGGTGTAGATACTCCTCCAGTTGGGGGGAGGGGGGGGAGAAATCTGCACTGAACCTGACAGCCAGTATGTTGGCAATGTCTGTAGGTGCAGTGATATGTACATCATTCCGAACTAATTCTGAGCATATCTGGGAGTTCCCTCCCAGGTTTCAAACATAGGTAAAAAAGGCCTCATGATTGTCCCTTGAGTCCTGAGTGGGTTTACTTGCAAAACTTGCCTCGGATGATTGTATGGGGGAACCCAGTGTCTTACTCACAATGAGCAGGGGTGTCTTCCCTCCTACGGATTACGCTCTATCTCGTAGTAGCTCCTTCCTTGTGTTGTAGAGCTTGTTTATGGCTAGGGTCCACCAGACCGGATGCTTGCCTGTGGTACAAAGAGTCTTTGTTTTGTCTGGGATTGCCTGATCCATGCAGTCCTGGAGGTGCTGGTAGAAGGCATTTGTAAGTGATACAGCGGCTTGGGTAATGGTGTTTGCTGGCTTGGGGGCCTTGAAAGAGACCACACCAGTCCTTAGAAATGTAAAGTCGGCATTTGAGAAGGTCTTCACTGTTTGTTTTTCTATCTGGGGTGTGTGTGGGATGTGGACTCCCACTGAGAGTAGTCCATGATCTGATCTCAACAATGATGGGTATACTTCTGGTGTTGAACAGTGTGACCCCATGTTCGTGATGATGAGTTCTAGTATGTTGTCTCCACTTGTGGGGATGGTAACTAGTTGTTCCATGGCATTTGAGTGTATGAACTCTTGGAACCTTTGTGTTACAGTGTTGTGGCTTGCTTAGTGATCCCAGTCTATATGTGGATAGTTGGAATCACCCAGTAGGATGGTGTTTGGAGATACATTTATCCCCTGCAGTGTTTGCAGGATAGCTGTGTGAGGTACCTGAGTTTGAGAGGGTGGCATGTAACATGCTACAAACTGCAGAGCAGTCTTGCCTATGGTCACTGGCACCTGGATGGTCTCCGATGCATCATGTGTTGCCACCAACCATGAGGTGAGGGTGTCTTTGATGAATATGGACACCCACCATCCTTCTTGGTGTTGTCCGGATTCTGGTGCCGGAACGCATGATATGAAGTAACACCCGATAGTGCCGGGGTGCTGTTAGAAGCTGTGAACCAGGTTTCAGGCACAGCACAGACATCAATGTGCTACAGACTGAGAAGGGCATACAGTGTGTGCAGCTTGAGGTTGAGACCTCTGGCATTGAGCAGCATTACCCTTAGTGCCTTTCCTTTACTGTGTTCTAGGGTGGTAGGTGTAGAATCTGAATCTTGCATAAAAAAGGCACAATGGGGGTGGCAAGAGCATCATCCAAAATCCGGAAGCCCAGGGGTGACAGGTGCAAGCCGTCCCTTGCAAATCACAGTGGCCTGTCCAGCATGTCATCCCAGGCAGACAGACATTGGACCCCCTTTGAATGACACCATAGTTTAAGCAAAATATTACAGCTGATCATCTTGTCTCTGTTTATGTGGCATCATACTTGGTGAAGGTAGGATACTGCTGAAGGTCAGGGTCACCACGTGCCTGGCCTACATAATCAGAGGGATCCTCTATGTCTCTTTCCATGTAGTCTAGGGAAGTACATCTCAGGTCGTTCACATCAGCATGGATAATGACTGGGTCAGACTTGTACTTGCAGTTGAGTGACCTGAGTGCTTGCATTATGTGGTGGATTCCAGTGCCCGATAGGCAGCTTACTGTGACCTCCTCCGTACCCGATCTGGTGAGCGGGACGTCAGTGTGTCTGACTATGGAGTCACCTATGACAAGTGTGTCTGGCATTGTGTTTGGCCTTAAGTGCTGTGACTGTTTGGCACACCGACTCTGTGGTCAATGTGTTGCATGTGCTGTGCCCCGTGGAGGCAGTTGTGTGAGTGTCTGCTGTGGTGGCCACTGCCGTTTTGGTAGAATTCTGATCAGAGCCTCCGAGTATGTCTCTGTGTGTCTATGTGTATGATCTTAAGTTGTGATAGTGCCATGTGAGACTGGATTAGTGATGTGTGTGGTTACCTTCACCTTCTCTCTGGTCTTGCTAGTCCTATGTTGAGAGAGCTCAGCCTCCACTTTGGCTATATAGTTGCATCTCTCACATGTATGTGTGTTTTATGGGAGAAGGAGAGGGTTGTCAGTGTACATGAGGCAAGTGTAACATTGCCTCAATATTCCCAGGTTCACCAGCTGAGCAGGAGAGGACACTAGCAACTGATCCCTAGACATGCTAGAAGGAATAGACAAAACGATGTTGGAATACAGGGAGATATCAAGCCCCCCAAACCACATCATAGTGTTTGATTGACAATACCTACACATACACTGGTGTTTCATAGTGTCATAGTCTACTACTAGGCTATCTGCCCTAGTGCATGTATAAGCCTAGCCATAGTGATGTGGATATTGCCACCCTTATAGTGGTAATAAGTGTACAGAATAGATTCTGAATATTGTGCCTCTGACTTAGTAGTGACACATTATGACCCCCTTATGTAATTGAATAACATGACTGTGCCTCTGTCTAGTCTGTGCCTCCGTCTCATATGCAGTTGTCCAGATGTCTCCTGAAGAGAGTCAGTGAGGGACTCTGTCAAACATGAACTGGGATACTCTGCTAGAGTGTGAGATGCCTCTGAGTTATGACTCTGTCCCTCCAGCATGTCCTATACATGTATGTGCTGAGGTTCAAATCCTCAGCTCTCATGGCTTTGGTGGATTTGGATTGCTTGCAGTGGAGCATGTCCACCAAATCCTGATTGGACATGGTCTTGTATGTCAGGCATAGGTCACCTGTAAGTATGCAGTATGACACTGAACAAAGCTGGATTTCCTCTATTCTGGAAGCATATGACATGTGTTGAAGAACCCTGATCTTCATGGTAGGTACTTTTGGGGTGTCTCCAGCTGTTGCAATTGCTGGGCGAGGTACATACCATATGGGGCTTTGTATTCAATCATGGGCCTGATAAGGGAGAAGGATAGTGGAACAATGACCTCCTATGATCTTGATGGAAAACCCTCCATGATAAGGTGGGCAAGATAGAAAGTCTTCCTAACCACCTTGGCAACAGGGGTGTCAAAGAGATGTCACTATCTACATGTGTCCCCAGGTGTCTGATTTGTTGTCTGTGCTCAGTGGGTTGCTGTCTATGTATTGATCTGTGGGTACTTTGTTCCCCCCAAAGGGGATGAATACACATCAGTTGCATTCAGTTTCAGGCCATGCGTCTGGCACCAGCTATCCACCTTTGTGACGGCATTCTGTAGTATGTGTGCTGGCTGATGTATTCACTATGGTGCCTAGGTTGCAGTCATCTGCAAACTGTGTCAGCCACAACCCCCCTATGTTTGCTTTCACATCTGAAAAGTAAATACCAATTAAGAGGGGTCCCAGGACACATCCTTGTGGGACACCACCTGTGACTGGCTTCGAATCTGACAAGGCACCTGCAATGTTGACTTTATGGGTTCTGTTTCTTAGCCATTTTGCAACCTATCCTGCGACATATGCTGTTATATGTCAGCTGTTGAGCTTGGCTATGATGCCTGAGTGTGGTATTGTGTCACAGGCCTTAGACAAGTGCAGGTAGGCTGTGTGGACTGCGTAGCCCTCATCGATGGCCCTACTGACAGTTTCATAGTAGTCAACTAGGTGCAAAAGGCAGGATCTGCCCTGTACAAAGCTGAACTAGGTGGGAACAAGGGTCCGTAGGTCAGTAATGTGTCTGTGTAAGAGCTCCATAATGACTCTTCCCATATCTTAGCAGACAAGGCTGGTTAAGCTTGTGTGGTGGTAGTTGCCATGGTCTGTGGAGGCATCTCCTTTGTGGAGTGGGACCACTGTTGCCGTATGCCAGTGTTCAGGTACATATCCTGTAGCAAGACTAAGGTTAAATAGCAGTTGTATATACGGGTCCAGCCCTTTCTGGAGTTCACATAGCATGCAACCGGAGATACCAGCAGGTCCCATGGATGCTGTGTACTTGTCTTTGCTGAGTGCGGCTCTCACATGGACATCCAAGATGACAGTGAGGTTACATACAGCAGTGATAACTATCTTCTTTTGGGGGTGAGGGAGGGTAAATCGCACTGAAGCTGTCCGGAATGTTGCCAATATCTGTCAGGTCACTGGAATATATGTTGTTGTGTACCAACTCTGAGCATATCTGAGGGTTCACAACCAGGTGTCTGACATAACTGAAGAAAGCAGTGTGGTTACCTTCATTGTCTTTGGTGATTTATGTCCCCAGGTTGACCTTGCATGTCTTTATGAGATAATGTAGCTTTCTACTAGTGCTGATCACAGCTGTCTTCCCTTTTGGAGATGTAGCTCTGTCTTGCATTAGTAACCCTCATCTGTCATGCAGTTTGTTTATGGCTGGGGTCCACCAGACAGGACACTTTCCCTTTGTGGAGAGGGTCCTGTTTTTATTTGTGATTGCATGGTCCATGCTGTCTGACATCTAGCTAAGGGGAGGTCATTGTGGTTCTGCAGTTATCTTTCATCGGCATTATAAATGACCACAACAGCCCCTGTGGGGTGTACCTCATGCAGACACATCCAGCACCTGTAAAGTCCACAACAGTACCTCACCAGGAGTATGACAGAGCTGGAACACATGTAATGTGTAGCCTGATTAAACAGAGTGCAGCTCCACACACTGCCATGCTGTCCACCCATATGCAAGCTGTGCCTGATGTAGAAAGCCATGTCCAAGCTGGAATCAATGCACATGCTGCACCTTGTACAATCTGAATGGCAGGGAGCTATGCACATGAGGGACCTGAACCCCAGCACTGACATATTCAGGACGGGCTGTACTGCATTATCCAAAACACAGAAGCCACCCCCACGCATGAGTAAACTACCAGTACAGGTTGTCCGTAAAGACACTCGTTGAGCCCCCTCAACAGGAATCCTAATGAGTGGATGGGAGATGGGAGGTTTACCCTGGGTATCAATGTTATGTCACAGGTAGACAGAGGCACAGTATACTAAACAAGACATATGTCATGGCAAACTACACTTACAATGTGCTGATGGACAAACACACTCTCCGACTAGCATTAGAAATGGCCTAGGGCACATCGGTAGTGTTTGCCAATGTACACCCATGTTGTGGAATACACAACTGATGTTGGATGAGGCTGTTGTAAGTAGTTCACATCTGAACATAATGCAACATGGTCAGATAGGTTCATAGGTACATAGGTTTATACTAGGCTATCTTCCCTAAGGCAGGTATAAGCCTAGCACAGAGTTCATTGGCATACACCACCCCTTATATGGAAACAGTACTGTGCCCATTATTATGTCATGCCTCTCTCCAGCAGTGACACAGTGATGATCCCTGGGTTAAACGTATGACCTTCCATCCACAGGTCAAGATACCTCTTGAACACAGCCAGCAAGGTGCTCTGCCTCACATGGACCAGGATTGTATTCCACAGCATAGGGAATCTCCGGGTGATAACTCCATCCCTCCAACATGTCCAACGTATATCCCTGCTAAGGTGTACGTCAGCTGCACTAGTGGTTCAGGTGGATCTGCCGATTCTGAGGTGGAGCATGTCCATTAATCCCTGTTTGGACATGGCCTCGCATGTCAGGCACATGTCACCTCTAAGCAGACGGTATGTGAGTGAATAGAGTGGGAGTGTCTTCAATCTGGCAGCATATGACAGCTGTTGGGGTTCCATGATCCTTTAGGTGGGGGACATTCAGGGTGTCTCCAATTGCTGTAGATGTTGGGTGACATACAGCCAGAATAGGGCATTCTACTCGATCACCGGTCTGATAAGTGAAGAGTACAGGGGAACAATGACCCACTAGATCTGGATGTGAATCCCATCCTGATCAGGTGGGCAATGTAGAAGGTCTTTCTAGCCACCTTAGCAATGTGAGTCTCAGAAGAACGGCGACTGCCAACCTGGGTCCCCAGGTCCATGATAACCTCCTCTGTGCTTAGAGGATTGCCACCTATATGGTAGCTTGGGGTAACCTTGCTTTTCCTGAAGGGTATGTCTACACATGTTGTGCACTTTGACTTCAGGCCATGGCCCTGGCACCAGCTATCAGTTACTGTGAGTCCCTTCTGAAGGATATCTGTGTCTGATGCACTGTCCACTATGGCGCCCAGTGTGCAGTCATCTGCAAACATTGTCATCCAAAGTCCTCCCATGTTGGCCTGTACTTCTGGGAAGTACATGACAAACAATGGGGTCCAAGGACTGAGCCCTGTGTGACACCACCTGTGACCAGCCTGGAGTCTAACATAGTGCCAGCAACTCTAACCCTGTGGGTCCCATCCTTAAGCCAGTTTGCAACCCATCTTGTGACATATGGGTTTACATTTCAGTTGTTAGGGATTTCCACAATACCTGAGTGGGGTATTGTGTTGAAAGTGTTTGCAAGGCCAAGGTAGGCTGTATGGATTGCCTTTCCCCAACAATGGCCTAAGTGACTGTTTTGAAGATGTCAACCCAGTACAAAAGGCATGATCTGCCCTTGACCAAGCCAAAATGGGATGGGTACAATGTCTGCATGTCCCCCATATCTTTGTTTATGAGCTCAATTATGATCCTCTCCATAGCTTTGCAGACTAGACTTGTTAAGCTTATGGGGCAGTAATTACCAGGGTCTGTAGAGGCACCGCCTTTGTGAAGATGTGCACAACTGGACCATAACCAGGCTGTTGTGCACACAATGGAAATGTAAAGCGGTGATAGGACTAAAGCCCAGGATACTGACCACCACAGTGAAAGTACTGAAACACTACACTATACAGTGCTATAGTGTTAGGTCAGTATGAACGGATGTTGACAATTGTGTGCAAAGTATCCCATGCAAAACCTGCAGGCACAGTATATCCCCTGTTTTGTTCACACAAAAAGCATTCGGACAGTAACTACACAACATGGCACACAACACACAACCATAAACTGGAGGTATTTGTTGACGGTCACACTCATCCACAAATGTGATGGGCTGCAGAGTTCAACATATGTAAAGCCCACACTGGGCATGCTCACACACTAAGATAAATGAGACATCTTTCACACAACATGCCATGGGAAGGCTGAACTGGGCATGCTCACACACTTGGTCCAAATGTTCATAGGTTCATAGGTTCATACTAGGCTATCTGCCCGAGGGCATTTACAAGCCTAGCCCATAGTTTTGTGGCTTACGCCACCCCTTTAGTATGGGGAACTATACCCATTATTTTGCTGTGCCTCTGTCGAGCAGTGACACTGAGGTAATCCCTGGGGTATATCTGCGATCTCCCATCCATTGGTCAAGATTTCTCTTGAACAAGGCCAGCGAGGTGCTCTGCCTCCTAGCAACTGTGAAAACACACCAGAGGATGCTCATTCCCCTTTCTAGACACTGATCATGTAAGCACCCTATAAGTATATCGGAGAAAAGGAATCTCTCAGTAATCCGAATAACGTGCTCCGCTAATGCGTCTGTCTCAAGTGTCATAACATATATAGATAGTGGTTTGAATCCAGCAGGTGTGAAGGGGGTAAGAGTGTATGAAAGAAACATCCCTTTTGGCAACTGGGAAATCACACCACAGGATGATCATTCCACTTTCTAAACTCTGATGATGTCAGCACCCTATAAGTATATCAGGGGAAAAGAAGTCTCCCAGTAATGCGAATAGCGCGCTGTGCTAATGTGTCCGTCTTTAGTGTCATAACATAGTTAAGTAGGGGTTTGAATCCAGCAGGTGGCAAGTGTGTGTGAAAGCAACATCCCTTTTGGCAACTGGGAAAACACACCACAGGATGATCATTCCACTTTCTAAACTCTGATGATGTCAGCACCCTATAAGTATATCAGGGGAAAGAACGTCTCCCAGTAATGCAAATAGCATGCTGTGCTAATGCGTCCGTCTTTAGTGTCATAACGTAGTTAGGTAGGGGTTTGAATCCAACAAGTGGCAAGTGTGTGTGAAGGGGGTAAGTGTGTATGAAAAAGACATCCCTTTTGGCAACTGGGAAAACACACCACAGGATGATCATTCCACTTTCTAAACTCTGATGATGTCAGCACCCTATAAGTATATCAGGGGAAAGGTAGTCTCCCAGTAATGCGAATAGCGTGCTGTGCTAATGCGTCCGTCTCTAATGTCATAACATAGTAAGGTAGGGGTTTGAATCCAGCAGGTGGCAAGTGTGTATGAAGGGGGGTAAGTGTGTGTGTATGAAATCAACATCTCTTTTGGCAACTGGGAAAACACACCACAGGATGATCATTCCACTTTCTAAACTCTGATGATGTCAGCACCCTATAAGTATATCAGGGGAAAGGAAGTCTCCCAGTAATGCGAATAGTGTGCTGCGCTAATGCGTCTATTTCTAGTGTCATAACATAGTTAGGTAGGGGTTAGAATCCAGCAAGTGTGTGCAAAGGGGGGGGGTAAGTGTATCTGATTGATATATCCGTTTTGGCAACTGGGAAAACACACTACAGGATGCACATACCCCTTTCTAAACGATATCACAATTATGTATGGCTTTTGATTACAGACATGCCACGTGTGTTTTGCACACACAGAATGCCCATGTGTGTGGGCTGTCACTCACAATAATGCATGACATTGATTAAACCAGTTATGGCAATGCACACATGATGTATGTGTGTACCAAATACACATATGTACCTGAGACCTTCAATAGTTACCATGTGTGATGCCTGCCACATGTGAATACATGGTATTTGCACAGGGTAACATTATGACCGTGGTCTTCTGTGCAGGTGCACCATGTGGGATGTGTATATACAGTGTGAGATGTAGATGCTATCAGCCTAGTAGTGAGGGATGCACACCTAGTCTGGGGCATATAGTCTACATGTTGTTGATGTACAGGAGCTGCATGTTTTCACCTGTTGTGGGAGTGGTAAGACAGTATTCCATAGCAATGCAGTGACTGCATGCTAAGAACCATTCAGCTAGGGTGTTGTAGCTACACTAATTCATTAGCATTCAGTAATTTGTCAGAATCCCTGGTGAGGGTCTGATGCCAACCAAGGTCAGGGGTCTACCAGCCTGTGTCACTTACTCAGTGATCCCTTCCATGTTCCCTATCATGTATCCCAGTGAGGGACATCCCACATCAGCTGTGGTGGCATGGACAATGACTGAGTCATATGTGTCCATGCATCTGACTGACTTGTATGTTTGTGTCATGTGGTGAACCATAGTGCCCCATGAGCATATCACTGTGACCTACACCTTTTCCAGCCTGGTGAGCATTGTCTCACTGTACTGGACAATAAAAGTACCTAACACAACTGCGGCAGTAGTGTTGTATAGCTGTACAGACTGTGCTTGTTTGACACACAGTATTTGTGTGCTATGTGTTATGCGTGCTGTGTGCAGGCCTAATGTATGCCTGTGTGCCAGCTGCAGAGATGTCTGCCAGTCATGCAGGATGCTATCCTTAGGCTTCACAACTGACCTGTTGTGTTTCCATGCTTGCATTGCTGTCCGTGTAGGTCCACATCAGATTGGTATTGCTGTCACTGTAGTATTTCATGCCACCAGACAGGTTATGCCAGTACTGGGTTCGGAGTGCTTAGTCCACAGTTTGGCCATGTGTTTCCATCTCATACATGTGATGTACATCCATGGGTAGGGGATAGGGTTGACTGTGTACATGTGGCAGCTGTGACATTACTACATGACACATATTCCACAACTGTACCATAGAGGTGACTGACAACTTACCTTTGCACATGCTACCATAGTATTGAGATTACTTTGGTGATTAACAGCACATAGGGACAATGGTGATAAAGATACATAGGTCCATAGGTTCGTACAGGGATATCTGCCCAGGGCATGTATCCACCTAGCCAGAATGTGTGTGCCTTTCAACATGCATTGTGAATCTGTCTTGCTATGCCCTTTTCCAAGGTTAGTATACTGTGCCTCTGTCTCACAGTGACACATAAGTGATACGGAGGGTAACCCTACAATGTCACATCCTGTCATTAATATCACTCTTGAAGATAGTCACTGAGTCAGTCTGCCTAACCTCTATTGGGATAATATTCAGGAATGAAGGGAGCCTCTGAGTTGTGAATGTGCCTCCAGCATGTCCTATGTATATCACTCCTGAGGTTCAAGTATTTCCAGCGTGTATCCTGGTGGGATCTGGATATTCTGAGATGCAGCATGGCCATTAAGTGAGGGTATGACCTGGCCTTCTATGTCAGGCACAGATTGCCTATGAAGAGGCAGTATGTCACTGAGTAGAGCTGCTGTTACTTTAATCAGTCAGTATGTGGCATCTGTTTGAGCCCTTTGATCCCCTTGTCGAGGTACATATGTGGTATCTCCAGTTGCTGCAGGTGTCTGGTAAGGTGCATGCCGACAGGTTCATCATAGTCAATTATGGGCATGATGAGGGATGAGTAAAGGGGCACAATGTCCTCCCCTGATCTACATGTGGATCCCATAATGATGTGGCCCATATAACATGCTTACCTAACCACTTTGTCCATGTTGTTGTCAAATGGTAGAATGCTATCAACCTGTGTACCCCAAGGTCCATAATTCCTTCATCTGCACTTAATGGATTAACACATATGTGGTATGTTGTGGTCACTTTGTGTTTGACAAAGGGGATGACTATACGCTTTCTGTCATTCACATTGAGGCCATGGCTGTGGCACAAGTCATGTGTTTGCAAGAGTCCCTTTTGGAGGGTGCGTGTGTTAGCTGGTGAGTTGATTATGGTGTCCAGTTTGCAGTCACTTGTGACTTGCTGAGCCACAGTACTTCCATGTTGGCCTGTACCTATGATAAATATATAATGAAGATGACAGCTCCCAGGGCTGTGCCTTGTGGGACACCACTTGTACCAGGTTGGAGGCTGACATGGCTCCAGCAATTCTACCATGTGTGTTCTGCCCTTGAGCCACTGTGCAATACCCATAGTGACATAGGGGTTAATATGTACACTGGTGAGCTTCCCAAGAATGCACAACTGGGGTATTGTATCCAAGGCTTATGCAAGGTTCAGGTAGGCTGTGTAGACCTCCTTCCCCTTGACAGTGGCCTTGGTGACTGTTTCAAAGAAATCAAACAGGTTGGAGAGGCAGGATTTGCCATTGACAAAGCCAAACTGTGTATGGTGACATGTCTGTAGGTCCACAATATCTAGATATGTGAGGTTCATGATGATCCTTGCCATAGCTTTGCAGACAAAGCTAGTCAGACATATGGGTCGAGTAATGTTCAGGATCCGTGAAGGCACCACCTGAATGTTGAGGGACCACTGTTGCTGTATGCCACTCTCTGGCCACATATTGTGTATTAAGGCTGGGATTGAACAGTGGTGTTATGTCTGGGTGTAGCTCTTCTCGTGGTTCATGTAGGACACAGCCTGGGACACTGTCTGGTCCCATTGATGCAGTGTTTATTGCTTTGGGAAGGGCATCTCTTACCTGAGCATCTGTGATGTCAGGGGGGGCAGCACTGTGCATGAGACATTTGCCCTTTGGTGTGGTGGGGAGAAGGCAGCATTGAACCTGTCCACTAGGATGATGGCAATGTCTGTGTGTTTTGTATTTTGTGTGACATCTTGGATTACCTCTGAGCATATCTGGGTAGTACCACCCAGGTTACTAACATAACTACAGGCAGCCTTGTGATTATCCTCAGTGGCTTGTGGAACCCTCTCTTAAAGATGGCCTTAGACAATCATATGGGTGCCTGTAGTTGTCTTCCAATACTCATCAGTGGTGCCTTCACATTTTGGGAGGTTGTTGTATCATGTAGTGGCGTCATCCTTCTATTGTATAGTGTGTTTATGGCTGGTGTCCGGCACCCAGGACATCTGCCTTTGGAGAATTGGGTCATGCTTTCATATGTGGCTTCATGATCCATGCATTCCTGAATGTGTCCATAGAATGCCTTTATACAGGTATCTGCAGTCTGGTCCATATTGTCAACAGGCCTTGGGCCTTTGAAGGTTTCCACATCATTTATGAGGGGTGTGAACTTGCTTGACATGAGCTGTTGACAGACGTGCGGCCCTCCAGACAGAGCAAGGTGAAGGTCACAGTTAGCTACTTGTCGGGTGATAGCATGTGCCACATAACACAGGCACACAGGTCACTCCACAGCAAGTACAGCTATGAGGCAGACATTGTCCATGCTGGTGCAAACAACCTGAGACGTACCTCCCTGGACCACATGGCAAGAGACACAGAGGAGCTCTTACAGCACCCTCTCAAACTCAGGACTCCCACACAGCCTTCATGCTGACACAGGACAGTTTAGATTACTCTGCAAACACCATCATACTGGGTGACGTCAGCTACCCAAACATAGACTGTGAACATTACACAAGCCACAATACCCAAGCTCTAGGGTTCCCATAGATCAGACATTCTTTGGCTATGGAACAGGTAACCAACCTTCCCACAAGAAGGGGCAGATATACTAGACCTGATCATCACAACCATGAGTACAAACTGCTCACCACTGGGAGTATATCCCTCATTGTTGCAATCAAACCATATACTAATCACACTGGAGTACTGGATCCCCCACATATGCAAACCTCAAACACATCGATGTGTGTGTTGGAAATGTCCCTATTAGCAACTGTGACAGTACAGTACAGGATGCAGATCCCCCTTTTGAAACACTGATGATGTCAGGACTGTATAACTATATTACCTGTAGTAAAGTCCTCCAGTAATTCGCATAGCGTGCTCTGCTAATGCGTCTTTCTCCAGTGTCATAATGTAGTTTGGTAGGGGTTTGAATCCTGCAAAGGGAATGTATGTGTGTTAGTATGAGTGGGGTTTATGTGTGTGCACTATGCTGGGAGGGTTAACTGCCTTTTGACAACTGGGAGAACACACTACAGGGTGCACATCCCTCCTCCTACACACAGATGATGTCAGCACCCTCTAAGTACAGCGTTAGTAAGGTCTTCTCCAACTACTGCAAATAGCACACTCTGCTAATGTGTCTGTTTCTACTGTCATAACACAGTTAGGTATGGGTTTGAATCTTGCAAATGGAAAGTATGTGTTTTACTGTTGGTGGGGTTAGTGTGTGTGCACAATGATGGGGTGGGATGTGGCTTTTGCCACATGGGGCTATGCACTGCAGGGTGGTCATTACCCTTAACAAGCAGTGATGTTGATAGCACCCTATACAAACAAAACTACAAAAGAGAAGGTGGTGGTACCAATAACACATGTAAGGTAACACTTCTTCAAGTAATGTCCACAAAACGGAGTAGGATAATCAAACAATTCTTTTATTCTATACAGACAACATGACAACAGACAACTGCCAGTACTCAGTATAGTGTTACATGCTACTGTAACATGCACATGTACCCAAATATACCTAGATAGTGCTCTGAAGCCTGAATGTGGCAAGTGTGTGGATGTGGGATGTGTCTGTGTGTGCATTTCCATATGGGAAACATGTTTGATGTGGCAATCAGGGTACTACAGTACCTGATGCACATTACATCTTTCAACCGATGAGGTTGCCTGCACCCTGTGAGTACAGGTAGAGAAGGGGACGCCAGTAGTAAACAACATAGTGCACTTCTCAAATGTGTACCTGTCATGTATCAACAGCTACTCATGTAGGGTGATAAATAATGGGAATGGCAGGTGAGCGTGTGCATGTGTGTGGGTAGCAGGGTGTGTATAAATGCATGTGTGACAGAACAGTTACATATAGCTGAATCTACGTAACAGCACAAGATGCATTGCCATAGTCAATGTTAGCATGTGATGGTGTGCAGCTGGTACACTTTGGTAAGTAGTATGGGTGCATATAACAATTGAGGACATTCATACAGTTACTGCAGCAAGACTGCTGGGATATACACACAATTATACTGGAACAGTGAACAGTTACCAACATGTTACTACTTATACACATCTATGTAGTCACCCTGTGCATCAGCAACGTGTTTACCTTTACCTGTACCGATGTTGTAGTATGCAGGAGGTGGCACAGTGTCATCATATGCACAGGGTGTGGGTTAGGTATGCCCAAGCCAGCCACTGGTAACACCAATTGACATGTGTGTGTATGTGTGTTTGTGAGGGGCAGCAGTACAGGGTGGACTGGTGTTGGTTCTGTGTGTGTGTGTATGTGTTTGCCCTAGGTGTTAGGTTTCTGCATGTGTGTAAGCATGCACACAGTCCCACATAATGGCTGCCATGTACAGGGTTTTGTGGACAGCCACAGACTGCACCTGTCAGGTCATCCAGATCAGTGTCTGTGGGCACGGACACGGTACCTGTGCCTAGCAGGGGTGCTACGGGCCGTATCCGGTACTAACCCAGACTGGGTACTGTCATCGGAAGCAGGGGTGTGTTGACTGGACACAGTTCCCTGTTGGGACTGTCCAGAGCCATGTGCACGTGGTCTCCTGGGGCGTCTTGATGACAGCACAGACCCAGCATTGCTGGGGCTGGTGCTGGCACTTGAGGTGCGCGAGTGGGCCTGTTGTCGTCCGCAGCCACTGCCAGCTGGTGCTGTTGCTGGCATACGGCCACGTCGACATCGCAAACGCACACCATCACCCTGGCCTATGGACATCTGGTTGTGGAGCAGCTGTTCTGTGCCCCCACAACGTCTGTCAATGACATCTGTGAAGTTACGGATAGCATTCGCAACGTCACGCATGCCGTCTGTCATGGCTGTGCGACATGCTCTCAGCTCCCTCAGACCCTGTCTGGTGTACCTTTCCATACGTGCCTGTGCCTGCATGACAGTTCAAAACATAGTGGAGGTTGACATACCTCCTTGGGCACGTCGGCCAGAGGCAGTACGGCCACGGATGCCCCCACGAGAACCCATGGGCGACTGTCTGCATGGTACCATTGGAGGCCCCTGCTCATGGCTGCCTTGTGGGGATGCATGTACCACAGGTACCACATTACCCTGATCTATGCCCACTGCAGACTGTCCATCACCTAGGGACAATGGTGACAAAGGATGTAACGGCAGGATGACTGTGCGCATTGACGGGGTTGAAAGCTGTGTACTGTCAATTGGCTGACCAATGGTGGACCCAGACACACCTTCCTGCACTATTACAGACATTTCATCATCATCAGTACCTGGGGCACAAGATTCAGGTTCCCTGCTGCAGGTCACCAGAGCAGCACCAGAACCTATGGGAGGAAAACATGGAACACAGATTGCAGTCTCAATACATATTTGACAGAGATGCACTTCAATACTAATGCACACATTCAGAAATGGACACATGCACTCATGGACACTAACACACATGCACACTTGGGCACAGGCACACTTGCACGCTTGCACACCCCACAGTAAACACACACATCAGTACCGTGCTACACTACTCAATTTACTACAACTGAGTATTACGGGTATTGTGAACACAGTCACCAGCAAGTCTACTACAGAGTTACACTACTCTTCCTAGTTTTATAAATTGCTTTACAGATAATGTTAAAAAGACTCACCAGCATGTATGGCCTGCCTCATTGCTAGATGGTGGGACCTGGAAGTGTGAAGAGAGTAATGTCAGTGGGCACATGTGTGCCATTTGTTTTGCACATGATACAGTACAGTAGTACACTAGTTCCCTTATACACATCAGCTGCACATAATGTCTGTATATATATCATGATGACAGATACATACCACATGCACACCTTATGTGTGCATGAAGTAACAGTGTACAGAACAGTCATACGTACATACCAGGGGTTAACTCTAATCTCACCCTTACCTCTCTTCAAACGACAACTCAAACTGTACTTCCAAAACCACTGGCTTTGTTCTTCTTGGAGTCCAGGCTAACGTCCCTCTCCCTACCCTCTCTTTACCTTTAACCCCTCATTGTGCATAGAAACTAGCTTCTACCCTGTTTCTTTCACCTTGATGTCCTTCTATGCTCTGACCTACTTCTCCCATCCCTCCCACATCCTCTTGACTGTCTTCCTTCTTTTCCTCACTTCCCTTCTTGACTCCTGCCTCTTCCATACCATTGTATCTTTCATACTCCTTCTACTTTTCTACCCTTCTGAGCCCTAACTATTATGTATATGGCTTTTCCCTTATTGCATAACCGTTATGCTTTAGGTAGGATTGCTTTGAAACCAATGGTACATTGTGTATGACTCTAAACTGTTTGAGTTCCTTACATGTATGTTGATTTAGTTAACAGGCTGGTGTACAATTCTATCATGTTGGCTGTCTGTATTAACAACTTGTCTGTCTGCCTTTATTACGTTATGTGTGGAGCTTTTCTCCACAGGCCTCTACTGAAAATGGACATATATCCAGCTAGACTATCTGGGTCAACAAATGTAAAAGTAATAACAATAAATGAATATGGCATCTTACCTGCACACTCGGTGTCTTGCTGCTGTGTGGATCCAACCTCCATCATGATGCATGAGTGTTGCTGTTGTTGTTCTGGGGCTGGATCCACAACACTTAGCAGTAGCCCCTCCTGTCTGGTGAGGGGGGGATGTGTGGCCACCCCCCCACCTGTGGCAACCTGTTGCCTGCGGATATCTGCAGCACGCTGGTGGACATTTCTAATCAAATCACTGCAGTGATGTCTCACCTGCTCATATGTCCTATCATGCACGCCAACATCATTTATCCTGCTAACGAGGTTTTGCCACAGTGCAGACCTCTCTTACTGATTCTGGGTGGTGTGTGAGAACAGGATGGCATAGTCACGCACCAGGCTCTGGTGAATCACGTCATCCTCTGCAGCAGAATATGATGGGTTCCTTTTTGGAGCCATGTCAAGCTGGAAAGGTACACAAACAGGTTATCAGCATAGTATCTCAACAATACATGGTACACATTCTATACAGGGAGTATTAACTTCTACTTATTACTGCTTGGTTAAAACTTGATTACAGTGTAGCTATCATTCTATGTCATTTGTACTAAGCACTTGGCCTTCAGACCAGTTGTTTTACATTAGGGAGGTTGGTGGCAAGCACTGTGGTGGCAGGACACATATCTTTCATCCATTGAAGTTGGGAACTGCTGATTGAGGGCCCAGTGTACAAGTGTATTAGTTCTGGTATGGGCAGTTGGCCTTCAGGCCAGTTATTTAACATTAACAAGGTTTGTGGTCTGCACTCGTGTGTGACAATAGGCTGTACTCTGCCATTCATAGCTGGGGACATCTGGTTTCAGGTTTATAGTGTCTGCATATCTGAGCTGTATCTTACTGACATTGCTACACCTTGTTTGCTGTAGCAACCACTACATCCAGGCCTCCTGGATCTACCTTTGTTTATATGCTTGTTATTTGTTAGCTTGTTATTTCACTGGTATGCTACTTCCACATAGTACACAGCTTCTCAACACGTCTGTGACTCACTACTGATATCTGCATTGCTTACTGTACGTATTTCCATGTTACACATGACAGCAAGTGACTGCTTCTCATTGTTGCATTTACTTAATTGTGACACATTGCACTTAGGTTACCTGGCACTTGCTCACTGACGCTTTTATATCAGTCAGCAGTTGTAGGTAATGTCAGTACACCCTGACTCCCCACTGGACCTTGTTTTCAATCATTAATTATTACAGAATTCAGAATAGTATTCTAGCATGTCCAGAGGTCAGTTGTCAGTTCCCTCCCCAGTCCAGCTGGTGAGTGTGGTACTCCAGAGACAATGTTGGAACAGATGCATGTACACAGACAACCCCCTCCTCCTAACAACAAATTCAAACTCATGTGAGTGATGCAACCATATACCAAACTGGAGGCTAGGCTCTGTCTACTCAATACTGCCATAACCAGTCAGGTGGCCAAGGAGACCACACACTACACTTCCAGTCTCACATAGACCTACCACAACAGCGGACCTAACACATGATCACACATGAACATACTTGTAGGCTTTGACCACAGCTATGCCTATGCAGCAGAAACCTCCTAAGCAGACATCCAGGCAACCACTACCACGGAAACAAACATGTGCAACACATATCACACAAAGCCAATGTGCTGAACACTCACAGCCATTAACAGTAAACAACACACCTCATACACCTGTACTAGGTGCCTCTATCATCAGGCACACTAACATCACATTCACCAGGCTTAACGAGGTGAGGGTCACGGTGTGCAGCCTGTCGGGCACTATGACCTGCCACATAACACAAACACTCAGGTAACCCCAAGGCAAGTACAGGTATGACTCAGTCAATGTCCATGCTGGTGTGAATGGCCTGACACATTCCTCCCTGGACTACATGACATGAGACAGTACAGAGCTCTCTGAGCATGTAGCCCAAGACAGTTTGACCCTGACCTTGAGTAGCATCCTACCCTCACCTAGAACCATGCCACAATATCAAGGCACGATGATCCCTTCCAACAATTGACTGACATACTGGTGTCATTCACAGGTGTGCCAATGCCTGCCATCTTGGGGTGATATGCTTTGCTAGGGACAGCTTGCACCTGTCACCCCTGTCCTATTGGAATTTGGCGGAGCCTCTTGCTACACCCATAGTGCCTGTATTAGGCAAGGCTCATAAGGCAAACCCACATCCATTTGTATCACAAAGGATGAGGAAGTAAGAGTGATGCTACTCAACACCGGAAGTCTAGACCTAAGGATGCACGCACTCAAAACCCTACTTAACATTCTGGACATCGATATCTGTGCAGTAACATGAACCTGTTTCAGGTTTCACAGGAGCACACCAGTACTACCAGGTTATAGCTGTCACCATTCTTGTCAGCCCCAACACTTGAACAAAGGAGGGGGAGTATCAGTATTCAATGCAGATTCCAACGCCTCCACATTGGTGGCACAGTACAACATAGGTGTTGGGCCATTGAGTACAGAAGACGTAGTTGGGGACCTGGGGAAGAAACATGGTAGCGGTCTGTCATTTGTCAACCACATGGCCAATATGGATTGAAAGACATGTTATATAGCCCAGCTAATCATGAGGGATTCACATGTATGGCAGGGGAGGTCATTGTGCCTCTTTACTCATCCATCATCAGGCCTATAATTGCGTACAATGCACCTTTTGGGATGTACCTAACCAGACACCTACAGCAACTGGTACAGGACAACAGTACCTCATCAAGGGGATGCAATGGCTCACACAGATGTCATATGCTGCCCAGGTAAAGTAAATCCAGCTGGACTCAGTGGCTTACTGCCTGTTCAGAGGCAATCTGTGCATGCCATATACAGCCATGTCCTACCCAGCAGTAATGAACATGCTGCACCTCAGGCAATCAGACTCCCATACAGCCACATGCTCAGGAGAGCTGGACCTCAGCACTGACATACATGGACATGCTGGAGGGGCATATTCCTAACCAAGAGGCTCCCTTCACTCTGTAATGAGCTCACACTACAGGTTAGGCAGAGTCCCTCATTGACTCTCTTCCATAGGAATCTGGATGAGTGGATGGAGATCATAGTTGTACCCCAGGTATCACTTCTATGTCACTGTTAGACAGAGGCACAGTATACTAACATCGGACAAGGGCATAGCAGCATAACTTGTAATTGGGTGGCAAAAGACAAACACATTCTACTAGGCTTACCAATGCCCTAGGGCAAATAGCCTAGTATGAACCTATGAACATGTGTGTACTGCTATAGTACTTCTGCCATATGTTGCATGTGTGTGTGTTGTGGGGGATGCACAGGTAATGGCCGGATACTTCTGCAAAGGCGACACGTCTGACACATTCTGGGTGTTCATCCCTACATACTGGATGTGTGTTGCCATCCAACCCAACCCTGTGATGTGGACACACATTACTCAGCCTGGATTTACATATCCGAACAACACCACAAGCACAGTACACTACCTTGCTACGTATGCATGTAATTACACAGTTATTCAGTAGTTATGACAGTGATGCTATCCATGCAGCCCATTGGGCCAGTGGAAGCCACAACACACACCACCAGCACCTTTGCATATGCTTACCACAGACATCCCACATACCGCATGTACTGTGCACACACATATCTAACCCAGAACAACTGCACACCACTTATTAATCCTGTCCAGTGGAGTACAGATACAGGCATATTGTATAACAATAGTAGGAGGCTACTGCAGCACAGGGCAGATTCACATGACAGCAAGGCATCTGTGGTCATCAGTGTTAAGATGCTTCACATTCACCAAATGCACAGATATTGGCAACATTGTTGCAGACAGTTTAGGTGCAGGTACCCCCCCCCATTCTCCTACACATGTGGTATTAGTTATCCCAGATGACTGTCACCTCCCTATCCACTCACATGTCCAGGTGAGAGCCACCTTCATCATTGCAGAACACATAGCATCACAGTTACGAAATGGTATCCCTGGATGTGTGCTACATTCACCCCTGGAGGACATAGCACCACATGACAGACTGATATTAATCCCTGGCCATACTACAGGATATGTACCTGAACAGTGCCATACATACACAGTGGTCCCACACCAATGAGGAGGAACCTCTACTGACCCTGGGAACTACTGCATCATATGCACAACTGGCCTTGTGTTCTAAGCTATGGAAGTGTTAAGTATGGGCAACATGTACAGCAATATTACATATGTTTATATTTCAGGACTATGTACACACAACCTATCTCATGGACATACCTATAGATAGTGAACTATGATACATTTGGAGGTGTCACAGTATACACAGGATTAACCTGCTACTTTGCATTACCTGTGTTTGTGGCAGCTGTTGCTGTGCCAGTGGTGCTTGTTGCTGCTTGCTCCTTGCTGCTTGCTGCTTGCTGTTTGCTGCTTGCTGCTTGCTGCTGCTTTTGCTGCTGGCTGTCGTTATATTTGTTTGTTTCTCTCTCTGTCTGTCTCTCTCTTTCTCTGTAGGTTTTGTGCAATGAATGTATTGCATGAGTGTAGTGTGGGTACTCAATGCTTTTGTAGGTATCTGCATAGGTCCATGTGATGGCCTCTGCACCAATTGTAAGGCAGCATTTGCTAATTGCATGCAGCCAGGTGTGTACTGATTGCATGTCTCACTGTGATTTCAGGACACTGCTATAAAAGGGTATGTGAGATAGGCGTTACCCTTTCAGATTGTAGGGCGTGGACCATGCTGGTATGTTGTTGACAGTGTTCTGTGAGTGTGAAGGTTAGTACATCTCCCATGCTTCATGCTGTGTTGTAGATTCAGGTTGCTGCATTTCTCTTGCCTGTTCCCTGTAGTGAGTGTGTATGCATACTGACACCTACAACTATATGTCATATGTATTGCTATATAAATATATATATATCTGTGTACATATACATACTTTCATATATGTACATTAGCTGACATTATTGGGTACGAGCTAACAATTAGCAGGGCTGTTTCTGTTAACACTACACTAGTATGGGAATACAGTACTTGGGACTATAAAAGTCTGCCTGACATGCTTTGGGTAGTAGACATACTATATTGTCTTTATCTTCATTCCTACTATTACATGTTCCACTTATTTAGCACTATATTCCTGTATGAGAGTCATGGCTTAGTGGTAGGTCATACAGACTAGTGTTACAATGGTCTTGTGGTAGGGCCTACTAGTATGCTTATATTCTGCTTTTGACTTGAGTATAGGGCCTATCAATCAAAGTGCTGGAGGCAACTTTAAGCAGTTAAAGGGGTTAGTAGGTCTCACAGGAGCCAGGCTGTGTTGCAGATTCTGGTTGCTGCATTTATCTTCACTGTTTCCTGTAGTGAGTGTGTATGGATACTGACACCTACAACTATATTTCATATGTATTAATATATATTTATATATATGTATGTGTAGATATACATACCTTCATATATGTACATTACCTTACTTTATTATGTACAAGCTAACAAGTAGCAGGGCTGTTTCTGTTAACACTGAACTAGTATGGGAATCCAGTAATTTGGCCATTGAAACTACCTGACATGCTTTGGATAGTACACCTCCTATATTGCCTTTATATTGATCCCTACTATTACATGTTATATTTATCCTAGCAGTGTGTTCTTGTAAGGTAGTCATGGCTTAGTGGTAGGTCATACAGACTAATGTTATGAAGAGACTGGCAGTGGGAATTTATTTTTCTTTGCAAACTTTCAAACTGAGTACAGGGCCTGTCAATCAAAGTGCTGAGGCCACCTTTAAGCAGTTAGAAGGGTAAGTAGGTCACACAGGGGTCAGGCTGTGTTGCAGATTCAGGTTGCTGCATTTATGTTCACTGTTTCCTGTAGTGAGTGTGTATGGATACTGACACCTACAACTATATTTCATATGTATTTATATATATTTATAAATATGTATGTGTAGATATACGTACCTTCATATATGTACATTACCTTACTTTATTATGTACAAGCTAACAAGTAGCAGGGCTGTTTCTGTTAACACTGAACTAGTATGGGAATCCAGTAATTTGGCCATTAAAACTCTGCCTGACATGCTTCAGATAGTACATATCCTATATTGCTTTTATACTGATTCCTACTATTACATGTTATATTTATTTTAGCACTGTGCTCTTGTAAGAGAGGCATGGCTTAGTGGTAGGTCATACAGACTAATGTTACCAAGGTCCTGGGTTCAAGACTGGCAGTGGGAATTTATTTTTATTTGCAAGCTTTCAAACTGAGTACAGGACCTGTCAATCAAAGTGCCATAAAGGCACTTTTAAGCACTTTAAACCAGGTCTGCGCTGCTTGCTGAGCTCACGCAAGACTGGCGGTGAGCTCCGCTGACACAAGCACCCGCGCTGATTTCTTTGAAAGAAAAGAAAAGGGGTGACAGGAAAGTGGTGAAAAAGGGGTCACAAAGAGGGTAAGACAGTAGGGAAACAAGCGTGGGATTTGCAGGAGGGATGTAGGTAAGGCCCATAGATGCCCATGTCTTTGGCAGCAACAGCTGTGCATTTCCATGTATTTTGGTGAGACATTGGAAACCTTTCACCCCTGAGAGAGGTGTCAGGACAACATTAATATTAGTTGTAGAGCCAATTATAATTAACTGTTTCAATGTCAAGCAGACATGTGTGCGACATGGACAGCTATGTATGGGGCGTAATTTTTTTGTGGGTACAGAGTGCCCTTTTTTTTCAGGTGAGAGTGGTATGTCAGGTGAAGGAAGTCGGTATAGCTGGGGAGGTAGGTTGGGTAGGTTAACAGACAAGACAGACAAGACGCATACAGGGGCGGTGTATGACACACGGGGTTACACAATTGACGGGACGGAGGTTGGGATATCCGAGATGCATGAGCCCACAGATGGCAACAGTGGAACTGATATCCCCACCCATAGGCAGTTGCCACTGTTCCTTCACAGCCCAGGACGGGCTGTGCTGGGGCTGTGGGCGGGCAACGGCCGGGCCGTTAGCTGTGCCACACGAGCCTCGAGCTGGCGTAGGGGCCCAAGAACAGAGTCTTGGATCTCCCTTCGCACCACAGACCGGACACCTTGGAGGGTGAGTGGACGAACCCCTCCGGCCACACTTGCAGAGGGGGGACGGGCCCCATCCCCTGCAGTGCTTCCACCCAAAGGTGGCACAGGGCCACCGGAGGGGGTCCGGCCTGGGCACTAGTGCCAGGTGCAGTCGCCAGCTGAGGTGGGAGAGGTGGGTCCACTGGGACCTGCCTTCCCAAGCGTTCTAGGTTTGTGAGTAGTTATGTTAGTTTGGGTTAGTGGCATTTTATTCCATTCAGATTAGTTGTAACAGCATGCATTGGTATTCCCATCAAACAAACACCCAGATATTAACACCATTGAACAAGGGGCATATCAATATCACATGCATTATTTGAACAGAAATACACAGTCAAACAACATGCAGGGTTGATTAATGGCAACAGGCCATCAAATTTGCAGGTATGAACAGGGCACATGCACAAACAGACATGCATATATTTTTGAAACGGACAAATGTCCATGATTAATGAAATGTTCACATACCATTATTTAGTGGGTGTTGTTATATGGAATTATAGGGTTGGGTGGAGATAGAAAGTGGTGACACATTCATATGTTACACATTGATTTACATTTGTAATAGGTACACAATTAAGTTGAGGCTGATGTTTCAAAATAATTTTTATTTGACTGTCATGCTACACCTGTTACAAATACATCACTATCCTACTTATTTTGAATCTGATCAGATACATCATCCTGCTACACTTTGATGACAGGACAGGAGACAACTATGGCTGTTTAGTCTGTCAGATAATCATTCATTCTATCTGCAAATTGTTTACTGTGATCACCATACAGACTTTGGCCTAGACATTCCAGATTCTGACACACTGAAATCAGTTTGGGATATTAAGATGTACTTCCCACATGCATTTAGTTCTGTAGAAACACACTGGGGCTAATATATTCAGGGTTATTACTACTTTATTTATTCATACATGACCCTTTCTGTCACTCTCACACATCCTGCAACTTCACAGTTCAGGTTGGTACTTCTAGGCTTTGTTCACATGTTAGACTGGTGGTGATTCAAACACTTTCCAACAGCCTCACTTCTGTCATGATTCAGCATTTCAACAGGGGATATATCTCACATATGACTACCTCAGATTCTGAAGCTGTACTCTTGAGACTACTGCAGGTTACACTATATTTAATTCACGGTGGGACATCTGTATTACAGCACTGTTTGATTCTATCAATTATATTTCCAGTTACACTTGCATACTGATGAACTTGTTGCAGCCATACCTGCAGACTTTCAATTCCTGCTTGCACATTATATTACTTTTAATCAATACACTGCAGTGTTCTGATACATGCTACAGTAAAATATTTATTTACAAGTAATGGGTGGGGTTACTAACCTGCATGGTGGTGCAGCCGCACCAGCCTACGGGCATACATCTTGCGGTTCGCAGAGCGGACACCTGCAGCTGTAATATGAAAGAAGTAATATTGGACTACACATCTCCATGGTATCAGCCAGTTGAAATCCTTACATACATAAGCAAAATGTAACTTACTCAGTAGTGGGGCATTGGGCATATCCCGGGCCTCCTGGATCCATTCGGTCAACTGGTCTTGCTTGCGTCGCTTCAGGTCCGCATGGTGGTGACAGACCTGCTCACCAGTGCGTGGAATGCCAGTAGCACTGGTCAGATCACGAGCCAACTGGTCCCATGCCTCTGCCCTATATGCTCCCCATGAGACCTGGCCCTGCATGAGTTGGGCCTCGTGATGATGGACAAGGAGCCAGACCATGTATCTGGACTCCTCAATGCCCCAACGCTGTGCTCGAAAGCAACGTCCCTCACCTACTCCACTCGTTCTGACTGCAAGTCTGTTCTACAATCGTTTCTGCTGTGTATTCCCGCCTATGGGGCTTATATATGCCGCTTTTCCCGCACATTTCTCTGATTGGGCATTTTGGAATTGTATCTATTTCACTGAAAATGCTTTATCATGCTCCATTCTGGATTTTATCCCATATATATGCTATTTCTGCATTTCTAGGTATTGCTGTCATGGCTTAGTGGTTTAGTACCTTGACTAGTGCATGGTATCCTGGGTTCGAATCTGGCAACTGATTTTTGATTTTCCTGACAGAAATGAGTTGAGACCTGTCAATCAAACATGCCAAAGGCACTTTTAAGCACTTTAAAGCAGGTCTGCGCTCGTTTGCGCAGAGGTAACGCATGCGCACTGGCAGTTAGCTTGTGGGAGCTGTGCGCAAACGGTGTGCGCTGGGATAAACCATAATTGGCTAGTGACACACATGTTCAGCTAAGCACAGCTAGTTGAAAACAGTTTCAGCCTGTTAAACCGGTGCTTAGCAACGGGCACGCAGTTTGCAGCTTTTTAAACACTACTCAGCTACAGGCAGTCTGTCTCACAGCAGCTTAGCTATCAGTACATTTCTGACTATTTTTATTATTGTGTTACTTCAAAATATATGCTCCATTTCATTCCATTTTACAAAAGGGAATACTTTTACATTTGTACAATACTGTCAGGGGGCTTTTTAGTGCTTATTTACAAAATTAAAAGGTTGTTGTGGGGGTTCGAACCCTGCCTGCCTACTCTTAGGCCAGCAACTCTACCGCTAAGCTATTACTTCTTGGCTTACTTTGCATATTTAGTTCTTATATCCTTTTCCACTGACTGCTAACTGCAATTGCGCTAGTAGCACACCAGCGCTAGCACACAGTAGCAAACATTTACGGGTTTAAAAAAATAAAACAGGTTTTAATTTAATTTTATAACATCTCTTCACTTTATACACTGATGGTCTGTCGGGGCATGTGTTGTGTAGTGTGTTTATTCACATTTCCATGGCCTCTCTCGTGGCTGTTTACTTTCAGCCATACTAGTCTTCCGGGGGCGTGTCCGCTTGCAGGGCTTAGCCTACAGACACACCCCCTACTCTCTTACACGGACCGTGTAAGAGTTACTAGTGTGATTCAGCATGCCTCATGCACCTCATGCATATGCATGACTTGCTGACATCACACCGTTTAACTGCAGCCTCCGTGTAAGAGTTATAACTCTTACACGGAGGCTTCGTGAATCTGGCCCAGTGTCTTTGTCATCTTTTCTGATGACATTAAACTGGGCAAATTATGCATAGCTCAAATGCACTTAAAGATCACCTATGCATGAATGTCAGAGAAACTAAGGACATGAAAATAAGGTCAACATGTGGGTACATAAGAGTTATCTGTTTCGAAATGTCACAACAAATAAGCATGTACTAACTCAGTCAAAACAAGGGTGCATAAGAGTGAGGAACACTGATTTACAGTTTTCTAAAAAATGCAATTCCATTTTCATCAGATAAAATGTTAGAATTATACTGGCAAAAGTGTAATTTCCAGTTTTTACAATGATTTTATTATAATTTTGTAGTGTATCTATGTATATGTACAATTAAAGTAGATGTGCACAATGCACTCAAGAAAGTAAGTTAACAATAAGTAATACATCTGAAAAGAACAACTTGTGGTTAATGCATACTTTGGCCTGAAATGCCAAATTCCATGAAAATCCTGTGATCTTCTTATAGTCTAGATTTCCTGAAAGCATGGAAAATCAGGGTCTTGATGAGAGTTGTCTGTGCATGAATATTGAAAAGACAAAACATGTGTCCATAGAAAGTAGGAAAAAGGTGCACATTGACTGAAGTGTGCAATCAAATAAACTTGAGAAAGCTGAGGTTCATAAATACCTGAGGATATATCTGGACCATAACCAAATTTGGGAAGTATTTAAAAGGACAGGAATATGATCATGGGGCATTTGCTCAAATGTTTGCAGTTAAAAGCAAGGTGTGGATGTCCTCTGTCTCATCTCTCTGGGGCTCTCTTGGATATTTTCTGCAGTGTCAAATTTTGGTGGGGTTTTTGAATAGTAAGAGAGCCCCAGAGAGATGAGATAAAGAACATCCACACCACCTACTTTTTTATGTAGCCTGTAGTATTGAATGATATAGCCTGGGGAAGGATTTCTGAGTCTTTTATCCGAGGTTACAGCCAAGTTTTGGTGACTATGACAATATTTGGTGAACTATTTGATGAGCATTGTGACACCCTAGAAAGGGTGGATATCACCACATTCTGTTAAGTTTTACAGTATAGGTGGGCCCGTGAAAGCTTTTGTAAGGAGATGTTTAATCTATATTTACTTTTGTTTTGCTAAAAGGATGAATTGAGTATTTTATGTGTGAAGAAAACCTGAGAAGCGTTAGATACATTTGGAGAAATTTGTATTCGGGAAAGTTGGACAGTGTTTTATATAATAACTTAGAGTGGGAGCTAGTGTTTTAAAGGTGTTAGATATTTGATAATTTTAGAGGTGACATAGCAGGAGGAGGAGGAGGAGTGAGGTGGTCATTTGAGAGAAACTTAGCAAGTACAGTGAAGGATAACCACAAGGCCTTTTACAGCTAAGTACATAGCCTAAAAGGTAGGACCCAAGCATGTGCAGAACTAGTGACCACCAGTATCACAGACACTGACTCCACAGAGATAGCAAACCTGTTAGTGGATAGATTTACCAAACATTTCACCCCCTTATCCCCTCCTTACGTATCGCAAACCTTCCCCTAACCCCCCCCCACCCTACATATCTGAACAGCAGGTCCTCAAAGCCTTGTCCAAGGCACAAAAACAGCCTTTATGGGACCAGATGATATCCCAGGCTGTCTTCTAAACATCATCATTAAGTACCCTTTTCAGTCATAGCCTAATCACAGACTTTGTTCCTGTGGAATGGAGAACAGCAACAGCTATTCCTCTCCACAAAGGTGGCCTAGCAACAGACCCGGTGAATTACAGACCCATATGCCTGACCAGCCTCATTTGTAAGGCCATGGAACATATCATTATGGACCTCACAAATAAAGACATAGGTGACCTCCAAACTCTGGATCCTACTGAATTTGGCTTCATCAAGGGCAGATCCTGCCTGCTAAATCTGGTGGACTTTTTTGAAGATGTAACCAGGGCCATTGACAAGGGCAAATCTGTGCACATAGCATACCTCAACTTGGCAAAGGCTTTCATCACAATCCCACATTCAGGCATTACTGATAAACTTAGCAAACTAAATATAAACCCCTTCATTGTAAGATGGATTGCCAACTGGCTCACAAACCAGACAGATACTATCAGAGTGGGTGATTCCACATCAACCAGCAGACCTGTTACCAGCAGGGTGCCACAGGTGTCAGTGCTGGGCCCCCTACTGTTTGCTATATACTTCTCAGGAGTTCAGATCAAAACTAAGGGGTTGTAGCTGACCAAGTTTGGAGATGACTGCAAACTAGGTGCAATCACTGAATTCTCAAATGATGTCATTATATCCAGATGGTCTCACATAAACTGATGACTGGTGTATTAGTCACAGTCTCAAACTGAATGCAAAGAAATGCATCATAATTTCATTTGGCACAAACACTGTCCCATCCCTTCACTCTATCAAATCAACAACACTACCCTAAGTGCCCACAAAGTGGTAAGGGACCTGGGATCACATGTTGACTGCAACCTTAACTTCAACCACCATGTGTCTACTGTAATAAGGAAGACTTTCTACATAGCACACTTGATAGTAAAAGGATCGCCTTGAGAGCAAAAGAGATTATAACCCCTCTATACTTGGCACTGATCTAGCCCATAATTGAGTATAATGCCCTGTTCGGCATGTACTGGACAAAGTACTTGCAGCAACTGGAGAGACCTCAAAGGTTTCTAACAAAGAAGATTAAGGGGCTCCAGTATGTGCCTTACACAGACTGACTAAAGTCTCTGTCACTATACTCTGTGTCATATAGATTTCTTAGGGGAGACTTATGCCTGGCCTACAGAGCAATCCAAGAAAGGATCACCTTGAGAGCAAAAGAGGTTATAACCCATCTATACTCAACACTAATCTGGCCCATAATTGAGTACAACACCCTGTTCGGCATGTACTGTACAAAGTACCTGCAGCAACTGGAGAGACCTCAAAGGTTTCTAACAAAGAAGATCAAGGGGCTCCAGTATGTACCTTACACAGACTGACTAAAGTCTCTGTCACTATACTCCATGTCATATAGATTTCTTAGGGGAGACTTATGCCTGACCTACAGAGCAATAGAAGACCAAATCTAATGAACTTGCTGCATATCAGTAAATCAAACGGGACTAGGGCTACCCATTCCATGGACCAAAATATGGCCTGTGACTTAAATATGACATCCTGGAGGGAAAGATTTATCTCCCAGTGACTGCCACACCTTTGGAACAAGCTACCAGTTCATGTGAAGCAAAACACCTCCATGACACTGTTCAAGAGGAACCTGGATGAGTGGATGGGGCACCATAAATTCTTACCGGGGATAGCACCTACAACCATCCTGATATGGGCAGTCATCACTAAATGTAATCTTGGATACTGACTAGCATTTTCATGGCATTATATTGGGATGAAATGGCTTGGCTTAAAATGACATCCCGTTCGACAGCCTAGTTATTTCTTATGATCCTATGCATAGGATGGACTTTTTTGTTGAACACAAAACTGTGCAAGTTTAAGGTGAGGTGACAGTGGAGAGAGTAATATGAGGCAAAGTGAGTAAGTAAATGTAAGTATTTCAGGCTAATGTGACGTTTAGATGAAGGATGAGTATCTATGTTATAACTAGATAGTATGGTTGAAAATGAAGAGATAAGGATCTGTAGAAGAGATGGAATGTGCTGTAGAGAGATTTACTAATAAAGTCTAGAGTGCAATTCCAGACAGGAGTTAAGTGTGTAAGGTATGAGAAAGCTATATCTATGTAAGAAGAGAAAAAATATAGTAAGCAATAAAGTACTGAGAAGTATGTAAAAGAAGGTTAACTGGCAATAAAGTTGGAAGGAGAGAATTGAGATCAATCAGACAACCTTTAAATTTATCCTAATATTTTGTTGGAAAAGAGTGTGACATAAAGCAAAGAAAGAGAGAGAGATGTAGTGGGAAGTTAGGGGGAAAGGAAATGGAAGCCTAGCTGCCACTTAAGCTGAAAGGAGAGAATGGGGGAAAGGGAAAAGAGTGTAGTCTATCTGTCACTTAGGTTATAAGTTGGGAAAGGTTAAAAAATGCTACATCAGACTAACTACCAGCTAGGTTGCAATGAAGAGCCAGGAACAAGGGGAGAGAGAGTTATGTGAAGTGAGGAGTAAAGGACAAAAGAAGCTACAGCAGCTTAACTACCACTTTGGCTGCAAGGAAAAAAATAGAAACATAGGCCTAGATGGCCTTGTTGAGTGTGGTGTAAAGGGATAAAAAGGAGCTACACCAGCCTAACTTATGATGAAAGGAAAAGATAGTAACAAAGAGATAGATAATTGTGTTGAGTGTGGAGTAAGGAAAGAGGCTACAGAAGCCTAACTTCCATATATGCTGAAGGCAGAAGATAGGAACAAAGGGAACAGAAAGTTGTATTGAGTGTGGAGTAAAAAAAAGGATCAGCCTATGTCCAACCTAGGCTGAAGAGTAGAGAGGTACAGAAGAGAGAGGAAGGGGTTAATAAGATAAGACAGAAATGTTAGTTTTAAGTAGATGTAGACATATGAGGGGTTATTAGAAGTAGTACTATGGTCAGGAAAATTTGAAGGGCAAGACTTAGGTAAACCGAGAGTGTAAGGCAGAGCAAGGGTTACCTACTTGTTCCAAGGCTGAGAGAAAATCGAAATGAGAATACAAAATGTAGTAGGAAGTCTGTAGTGACCTTTAGAGAGGGTAGAAATGAGGATATAGCATGCAGTAGGGTCTGCCTTGGGACCAAGTTAGGGGAATAGTAAAAGATGTATTAGTGAAGGGAGAATTAAAGAAGAATCTTATGTCGAAAAATAAGTAAGATGTAGAATGTACTGAGGGCTTTTTGTATTAGAGGTTACTTAGAGAGAGAGAGAGAGAGAGAGAGAGATAGGTAGATGTCTCACTATTACTTAGTCCATGAACTTGAAGACAAACAGGAGGAAATTATTATGCAAGTTATGGTTAGGTCTGCTAAGTTACAGGACCCCAGTTTTCTAGTGTGAGATGTAGGTGATAGTTGACAAGAGTGCTGTGTATAGCAGTGATTTGTAGGAGAACATAGTTTGGGCAGTACACCCGAAATAAAATTATGTGGTATTTATGTTGTGGAATTACCTTTCTGGTGTGTGTCATACAAGAAGGTGAGAAAAGAAATTGAAAAGGAAATATTTCTGTGTTTTGAAGTTAAGGTTGTATAGACAGATTTTATTGGGAATTAAATGACATTTAGTTGCACTATGTGTGTATTATTACGTCAGCACTTGAATACAGGTTAATGAGACCTGGTGAGACACAGGAAAAACAGAGGCTTATGATTGAGTTTGGTCTCTGTTCCTAAGTTATTATATGTTCAAGAAATGGATGTTGAGTAATTTTTCTGAAGCTCAGGGAAAGGCAAAGCTTGAGACGTAAATCTTAACATTTTTTTTTTGAGAAAAAATAATTAGTTTATAATTACCAGTACTGTAGAAAGAGTGGTTCAAAAGGGGCAATTGCATGAGGCACAAAGGGTTAGAGGATATGACCAAGAGCTCCGCAGCTTTTTTATTTTGTTCAGCTTTTTTGGGGGGGTTGGATCTTCACTTGAAGAGCTGTGGGCTGTGGTTTGGCTGCTATACTGTAGGTTGCCTGAAACATGACTTTTTTCTTTAGATAGCTGGACCATGAACTTAGTGGAGTATGAACACTTTTATTTTTTGCTCTTCACTTGAAGAGCTTGGGAGCATGGATTGGCTGCTGTACTGTAGTAAGTCAATCAACACTTTGCAGTAAGCAGAACTATTTTTTTCACTCACTGGAGCTAGTTGCTGGGACCGGCAGAGAGTACTAGATGAGCCAGCTATGGCCCTGATGATTGCAGAGTTTATCATAATTATTTGTAGTACATGGAGCTTTACCTGCAAGATGCACTACTTGTAACAGAGAGAGGAAAAAAGTATACGCAAGACAATTGTTTTACAGTTTTGAAAACTGTGATCCACTTAGTGCTGCCACATACTTTTCATGTAGCAAATTTAGCTTACCTGCTTCAGTGTACTGTAGGGCAGAGCTAAAAAGCAAAACAAGCAGAAATAAAAACCTGTAGGTTGCATGAGACTATAGCATAATAAACTTTGTTAAGCATCTTTCCTGCATACAAAAGCGCTTGACAAGTTTCCTTTCTTCCCAAATAAAGGCATTAATCACAGTATCTCATATACTCCAAGGCATTTACCAGTGACCTTCTGCTTAATTACTTAGGCTGAAACAAAATTGCAGTACTTGGTCAGTGAAGTTCAAGATACCCAGGTCACTAAGTAAAAACAACAGAATGATTTCATGCATTTTCTGAGCAGAGTACCACCTTGTGGAATTCACTACAGGAGCATATAACAATTAGAAATACAGAAACACATTTAAAGGTAGGCTTTACTGATATTTTGATTACATATGCCATATAATTTGGAATAAAAGCTTTTGGATCTTGTCTTTTTTTTTGCTGCATTTTTGATTCTAAATTGATTTAAGGCAGCTGCTAAAAACTGACTAGTACTTTATACATCTTGACACATTGGCAATAGCAAACTCTGCTTCACCTGTGTCCACAGAGTCAGATGTCCTTATGAATTTCCCAATAAGGTTGCCAAAGCTATATCTTTCTGAAGTAGGGAAGCTGCTGGTACTCTACATACCTAATTATTTAACTCTGTCATTGAATATAACACTGCTTTCAGGGTATCCTATTTGAAATTTTGGCACTGTAAATGCTGATTGCTGAAATTTTGAAAAAAAAAAGACTGAAAATCCAGAGAAGAGTGAATCTCAAAAATCACTCTTCTGCTTAAAACTTCTTTTTGCAGGTGGGACAAGCTCCTTCGCCACATCGCCACACCTCCCATGTGTGGGCAAGCCACCCCACATCCCCACTGAACTTATATATATATATATATATATATATATATATATATATATATATATATATATATTTATAGTTTACTGTCATTTGTGCGAACAACAGTCTGTCAGAAGTTATGCTGCGAAAAAAAGAATGTCGTGCACAAAATGAAGAGTGTATTAGATAGTCGAACACACTTATGCAAATATACCAACACCGAGGTCTCCATATTTCAGAGAAAAGGGAATATTCTGAGAAAGGGCATCTTGGACTTAGTATATGCAAGTTCAATCTTTTGGCCATTCAGTCTCCATGTTTCAGGACTCACTGTAGTGGGTCCTGACATTTCAAATGGTTACCTGCCTTCAGTTATATCCAAATCTATCTATCTATATCTATAGTTTACTATCAAAATCATGAATGACAGAATGAATCTAGCTATATCTATATCTATGTCTCTGTCTATATCTATATACATGGTTTACTGTCAAAATCATGAATGACAGAATGAATTCCATTCACTCTCATGAATCACAGCACCGAAAACTGCAGAGGAAGAAAGTCAGTATGTTGAAGGTAATGCTGAATATTCGAATTTGACATTATTCAACATGCTCCTTCCCCTGCAATGGAAGTTATACTTTTCACCAGTACATACGTACTGCACAACAATAAACTGTACATTTTTTCAGGAGTGCAAGCCCACCTGCACCCCCCGTGTGGGGCTGCACCCTCTACACCCCCTGAAAATTATATATTCCAACTCTGAGATCGTACTACAGTGGAGAAAAGGGTACATTTCCTGATCCACACTGTGCCACAATTTCTAGTCCTAAGTTTGACCACTTATGTGTGAATGCACAGTGCATTCCCCTGAATCGAAGACTCAAAAACGTGTAGGTTCGGCAACAAGGGAGTCAGCCAATTGTTATTCGACATTCCGTGTTCGCCAAGCCTACACTTGTCATTTTGATATATATATATATATATATATATATATATATATATATATATATATATATGTGTGTGTGTGTGTGTGTGTGTGTGTGTGTGTGTCTGCATGCATGCATTTTTGATTGGGGGTAAAGCATTGATCCACATGCACCATTTTCAGGCTTAGTCAGGGGTTTACAACAAAATAAAATAAGAATGCATGGTAATATAAGAAGGTGAATACACTGCAGTTTACATTAAGAAAACAATAATGTGATCAAAGCATTTGACAGAGTAAGCTGGGATTTTGAATAGGACGGTGGAAGCATTTACATTTCCTCATACAATAATAAAGTTAATTAGAAGGATATACGAGTGATCCAAGACAAAATTTAAAGTGGGAGAGTTCCTCTGATAAGTTGTGTCTGGAAAGAAGAGCCAGGCAGTGTGTCCTCTTTCCCCTTTGTTATTTACATTATATTTAGGACCATTGGAAAAGAAAATAAGGGACTCAGAAATTTAAGGATATAATTGGCATGGTGTTCAAGAAAAGTTGGCTTTATTTCCAGATGATATTATTTTGTACCTGATGGAACCAGAAAAGGAAATCTGTGAGATATTCTGTGACAGTTCCATTTTTTTTAGGATATAAAATTAACGAAGATAAAATAAAGGCTATAGCTATAAACCATGTACCAATGCATAAATTGGTTCAGCAATATCCATATTTATGGGGACATGATAAAATGAAGTATTTAGGAATATGGATTAAATGGATTTAAAAGGATTCAGTTATGGCAGCTAAGGATATGTGAGAGGAGACTAAACGAAAATGTAATTCAAAAATTGATAAATTGGAAATTCTTTCCTATGGATGTGGATAGCAAGATACAAGCAGTAAAAATTGTAGTCTCTTTAGTTTTACATAGGTCATGCATATTTATTTTTCAACCAGAGGAGAAGTTTTGGACCGTAATTAATAGAGTTAAAGGATTTTATTTGGGAGAGGAAGAAGGCAATAGTCAAGTGGGATAAATTGATCCTCCCAGCAGAACCAGGAGGTTTAGGATTACTTGATTTCAAAGGGATATTTCAGAGTTACTCAGTTAAGGTTCTTATACATAACAAAAGCAGAAAGCTACAATTCAAAGAGGAAAGGACTGCTGTTGCTGCTGCTGCTGATGATGATGAAGCAGCTGGGTAATTCAAGAAATAAGGAACACATGGGATTTTGGATGCAGATCCTTATCGAGAATAACAACAGTCATACAAAATGTTCTATTCATAAAGTAGCAGAAGGTATTCTAAGAACTAAGCCAACATGGGAATGGAGAAAGGAGGTTCTGCTGATAGAGATAACTGTAATTAAGGGTACAGAGAATAGACAAGAGGGGGCTGGAATTTGTTGGAGGAAGCTGGCAAAGTAATCAAGGTATTACAAACAAATAATTAGAGAATGAAAGGTAATAGAAAGGGAAGAGGACAAGAAGACACTTGAATTCTAGGCTAGTGATTACCTTCCCTATCAGGGACTGATATCAGGGTATAGGCAAAGAGAAAGGGACTTCCTAAAATCCAGAAAAAAAGAGGTCATTGTCCCACTGTATTTATCCCTCATTATAGAATACAATGCCCCGTTTGGTATGTACCTCTCAAGACATCTGCAACACCTGGAAAGGCCACAGAAATACCTCACTTAAAGCAGATGCCCTATGCTGACCATCTAAAAAAACTCCACCTATACTCTGTCACATATCATCTACTCACAGGAGATCTCTGCTTAACATACAAGGCCATGTCAAACCCAGAGCTGTTAGAAATGCTACACTTAAAGAAATTCCTCAGAGACACATGCTCCAGGGATCTAAACCTTGTCATCACAATGAGCAAAACATGCTGGAGGGATAGGTTCCTGACCCAGAGACTCCCCAGACTCTGGAATAGACTGCCCATACATGTCAAGCAGAGCTCCTCTTTGGCCCTCTTCAAAAGGAACCTTGATGATTGGATGGGAGATAGGAAATTCACCCCAGGGATCACATCAGTCACCCTGCTAGACAGGGATCCAGGGAAGTAAATACTGTGGGAAGAAATGGCCAGGGAATTGTTATGCCTAGGCTTGTATAGGCCCTAGGGCCGATAGCCTAGTACCAACCTATGAACCTATGACCTGCAATGGCTGAGTTTTTAATTGAATTTAGAACAGAAGCTGCTGTTTAAAAAATGCATAATTAGTAGGGTATATAAAAAAGTGCATAATAACTATAGGAATCAGAAAAGGTCAGAAAAGATTGGGAAGAGAGATTTGATATGCAATTCACAAAGAAACAATGGGAGGATATATGTATGGCTCCCAAATAAGCAACAAAGTATAGAAGATTTAGGATTTTTGCCTGGAAGTTTTTGCATAGGCACCTTTATACCCCAAGCAAACTCCAAAGAAGTTTTCCTCAAGTAGGTGGCAGATGTTAGAGGTGAAGTAAAAGGTAAATGAGAACATAGGTTCTTGGATTGTAATAAGTTGGTAGACTTTAAAATTTCCCTACAGAGTAATCTGTCAGGAATGATGTTTTAAGAGTAGGCAGGTACTGAATAATTTTTGCAATGTAATGATTATAGGATATATCAGAATCAGAATCACATTTATTAGCCAAGTACGTATGCATACAAGGAATTTGCCTCCAGTTTTAATGACTCTCCAAGTACGAATTACATAAATGACATACATACAACTATTAAGAAAAAGACAAACAACATACATGCAACTATTAAGCACAAGACAAAAAAAGTAAATATACATATACATATAAGGTGCAAAGTGCAACTCAGTGGAAGAAATACTGAAATAAACTCTGAAAGAAACAAGTATTAGCAATATGTAAACAATACTGCAGAATCCTCAGAGGCTTGGGAAAAAGAATACCCCAGCCTAATAAGCTGAGTTAACCATTTATGACACTGATGGCCTGTGGAAAAAAAATGTTCTTATATCTGTTTGTTTTGGTGTGTATTATCTATAATGCCTGGCTGATAGTAATAGTTCAAAAAGATGATGGCTGGATGTGAAAGGTCGGTGATGATTTTCCCTGCCCTTTTCATGACTCTGGAATAGTATAGGTTCAGTAAGGAGGGCAAACTAGCACCAATGATATTTTTAGCAGACCTGACTATTCGATATAACCTATTTTTGTCATTATATGTAATATATATGTGATGTATAACATATGTAAATGTGAACTTATTAATATGGTTTGATTACTTAAAAAAGTCTTTCACTTTTCCTGGTTAAGGGTCGCCACAATGGAACTCTGGTCTGCTAATGATTCGCAGTGGATTTTTACAGTGCCGAGTTGCCAGCCTGATGCCCAACCTTCAAAGAAGGCACACCCATTTAAACACCTACCTGCATGTCTTTAGACGTCACTTGACCGTGGGGAGGACATGCAGACTCCACACAGAAGGCGCTAATCATATAAATGTAAGCCTACCTATGTCACAAGTGATAATTCCAAAAAGGAGTGTAAAAATACAAAAGCTCTTGTAGGATTAGTCAGTGCAAGGTTAGCAATAGGTTGCTATACAGCTTAGAGTAGGAGTACATAGACTAGTAAAGGTATTTGTAGTGTATAATGAATATTGTACTAAGCTATGACTATAGTGAAGAAATGCTATTTTTGTTCTAGGTAATGAATCTTCTACAAAACTGTGAAAATAAATAGAGGCACATCATTTGACATTTGTACATAAGGAAGACAAGATTAGTAGGGAAAGAATTTCTGGATGCAGTAGGTGAGAAGGGAAAGTGTAGATGTGCTAAGGTTGTGAGCAAGAGGCAGCTGAAAGTTGCGTGAGAATCTACTATAAAACTATGAAAACAAGTAGAGGCACACTGACATTAGTACATTAGGAAGACGAGATTAGTGAAGGAAGAATTTCTGGATGCAATGGAAGGTTAGAAGGAAGAGGCAGTTGAAAGTTATGTAGAAAGTTTTAGGTAAGTGAATTATTTTATAACTAAATATATAATTAAACTAAACACAGTCCACTTATTCTTAAAATAAGGACTATATGTGAGTTAGAAAACAAAATCTATTCAGAGATAAAGGAATTGTCACTATCTTCAGTACTTATAGAGTTTGGATTGATTACCTCATTTTTTTTCAGAACAATGAATGACCCCATTTTATTTGAAAGTCTGTACTTGGTGCTAGCACCAGGTCAGGTCATTCTTGCTAAACATTAACATTACTGATTTAAAAGATAAAAAAAAACAGATACAACAGCTGCTCAGACATTGTAACTGACTTTTAACAATGTTTAAAGAAGGTAGTTCACTAACCATTTTTAAAAACAAACTTGCCATCTACACATTGCACTAAGAACTACTCACATAGTGTAATGGCTGTCAGACTTGTCAAAGAGAACTAAACTATAATCTTGGCAACACATTTTATGATTCTGCTTCTTTATCTAGTAGTCTTGGATGTTATAACATATTTTTGTGAACTGTTCAACAGAGTAAATCTCAATGATATGTTGAAATTCAGTAGAATATTTCCTTGGAGACAGTAGTCCAAAAAGAGGAAATACTGAATTATCAGACCAGCTCTTTGGTAATGATTAACTTCCCTAAATCTGAAAAAGAAATTTTGAAAACAAACTCATTACTGATGTTAGAGTTTTAGGCTTACAAATGAAAATAAGCATATGAACTGCTTGGTAATATTTAACTTCTCTAATCTATGAAGAAATCTCTTTAGAAACAGTATTTGACATCCCACTGAGTGCACTGCTACCTCTAACATCCTAGTTCAGAATGTGCTAGATTCCAAATGTTGACTTAAGATTTTTTATGGTGCAATTTGACCCTTAAATGTAGGATGGTCTGTGAAGATTGGGGAAAGATGGGCGAAGGCTGCCAGCCTCGTCAAATAGAATTTGATACATAATTCTATCATTTGTATAAATAAATGTAAAATACAGGCTGGTGTTTTTAAATGAAAGGAAACACTGTAAAATGTAAGCTTCAAGATTGTTGCAACATTGCAAGGCTGTAAGGAAAATCAAGCCAAGCATTTCAAATGATCTTTGAAGTTACAATTATCTAAAAAAGGTGGTGCCGAGGTGTCTGGCTGAACACATTCTTTCTATTGTCTTAACTTAAGGAATAAGAGTATACATGTGAATTGTCCTTTATTGTAGTTTCCTGAGCAGGTGTTAGCTTGCTAAATAATGCAGTTTGTTTGCCTGGGAACTCCAGACTAAGTGTCAAGATGATGTAATGTGAATACTGGGAAAACCTAAGTGTCAAAATGATGTAATTTGGGAGGGCCTTAGCAGAGCTGTTTGTTAGTGTTTTAAAAACTATTGTTCAGTGAGAGAATGAAAGCATTTGTCTTGGACCATGAACCCAGCACTGCTTATGCTCTTTATGTCTGTAAGTAGGATTGTAGCACTGTGTTTTCTCTTAAGAATAGCTAAAGATTAGAAAATTAGATTAAATATTTTTCTTTGACATCAGACCTGTCCTACTGTATTATTTTACTTTTCTGTGTGATCTCTGAACTCTTAGATATCTCTGTGGTATAGTAGTATTGTCTTGTGTTTTAATTATTTATTATTAAATATTTTTTAAAAATTTACTGGTTGCTGGTTTGTGTAGAGATAGGCCCTAGAGTACATTGCATATTTGTAGAGGTTATCGTAATAGGCCACTCTAATAAGCCTTAGAATGAAAAGTCACATTACCAATTGGATAATAATATTACACAGTAAAGTAATAAATGGACACCCTTTCAATGGCTGGTGTTTGGGTAGCTGATAATTATTAAGCTGATGGTGGCAGAAATTACTACTGTATAGTCTTGGTAAAGGGGCACAGCTAGAGAATCTGTGCCAGCCTTTCCCAGAAGTGTCTGTGAAGTTGTATAAATACTTATCTCAAAGTGTGTGTGGTGTGTCAGCTATCTGGGTTGGACAGAGAGGGTACTGGAGGTTAGCTTGCCAGCTAGGCTTAGATCTGGACCATATATCTGTACCAGTGGGGAGTCTTATTGGGGACCTAGGGAGCAAGCAGCCCCAGACTGACTGTGATCTCTGTGTGCACTTAAGGGAAATTGTACTTTACTGTGTATATTTGTTATCCTTTCCTCTTCTAGGAGACAACCTCCTTGGTGTTAGTGGCAAGGATTGAGGCTCCTTGATTGCTGGGCCAGGGCACGATAATCACAAGTGGTGGCAGTAGTTGGGATAAGATATCCTCACAAGTGTTTGGCAGTGGTATGGGTAGAGTGACTCCTGTAGTTTATGTACAGTGATCTCTGAAAGTGTTTTGTACTCTAAATCAGCCATGCAGTGTATACTCAGAGTTCAGATCACAATTGTTTTATTTCTTTTGTTAGCTTAGTTAGTCAGGGTGCGCAGGCAGCATGTCAGCACAGGAGTATGGAAAGCTGACAAGTGCCAGGCTAGGGGACTGGTGCATGGAAACCTGACTGAGGCAGACCTGATTGCAGCCTTGGTTACAGCTGCATCAGAAAACAACATCCAGGAGGACAATCAGAATGACAGTGGAGATACAATATCCTCAGAGAATGGACAGCTCAACCTTTCTACAAAGGAAATCAGACTGGCAGTGGAGATACAATATCCTGGGATAATGGACAGCTCAACCTTTCTGCAGCAGGCTTAAAAATTCAGCTGGTGCTAAAGAGACCTAAGTTGGAGGCCAGGCATTTGGAGATAGAAGCCAAATACAAGGACTGGCAGAGGAAGCATGAGAGAGAAATGCTGACTCTTCACCAGAGTCATGGAGGTAATGGGGAAGGGAGTAACTGGACCCCAGAAGCACAACAGATCAGTAAATTTCTTCCACAATTTAAAGAGGGGGATAATTTTGATAGTTTCATTCACATGTTTGAAAGGGTATGCAAACAGTATAGTGTTGACCAAAGGCTCTGGGTATGGTTCCTGACCCCCTTACTCCATGGGAAAGCTGTAACTTGTATATCACAAATGCCTGACTCTGTCTGTTTTGATTATACTGCTGTAAAGAAATGTTTGTTACAATGTTTAAGCTAACACCTGAAATGTATAGGAAAAGGTTTTGTGAGCATAGACGCAAGGCAGATGAAAATGTATGTGATTATGTTGCTGAACTGAGCACTTATTTGAAGGGCTGGCAGACCTTTTGGTGAGGGAACAAGCCCTTAGCACTTTGCCTGATGACATGAGGATCTGGTTAGCTGATAGACAATGTGCTACTTCAGATGAGTTGGGGAAGAAGGGAGACCTATACCTGGCCAGCAGGGCAGCCCTGCACATCAATGGGACCCCCAGTACTGCTCATAGGTCTAAAGGAACCCATGATGGGCAACTGCCCCAACAGAATCCGCCAGTAGCAGGGGAAGCCACTAGTCCAGGTACACATCCAGGAGCTAGGGTTAAATGTTTTGAATGCAACCAGTGGGGCCATGTGGCATACAGGTGTCCACGGAGGCAAGGTGGGGAACCAAAGGTGAGGGAGCCAGTAAGTTGGAAAGACAACATGCCAATAGTAGGTTGCCTTGAGACAACAGGGGTATGGAACTACCATCCTGCAGATGTCCTGAGAGGGAAGGATTTGGATGAGGCAGTACAATGTACTCATGCAGTTACATGCAGTGAGGTAAGGAGCCAAGAATGTGGGTCTGGTAGTCTGGGGGAGACCCAGACAGACTGCATACTTGCAGCCAGGACTGCTGAGGTGGTTACTTCAGGGAGGAAGCTACTCTGTAGCAGTGAGACTGAAGGTGGACCACAGCTGCTTGTGGGTACTGATGTTCCCTTGGACAGGGTAACTGCAAAGGTAGAGGTGAGTAGTAGTACCCAGGCTGACAGTGAGGCACCACTGTCAGAGGATGCCAGAGTTCCTGTGGAAGGGGAGCTGGGAAGGGTTACAAGGAGAGAGTTGAGACAGGTGCAGCTCTCAGACCCTACATTGCAAGGCCTGAGGCAGGTAGCTAGGGAGGCACCTGATTCTCAAGGGAAGGGAGAATCTGTATACTGGGACAAAGGATTACTATACAGAGAGTGGACCCCTGAGAGAGGGCTAGAAGGTGAGAGAGTGCAGCAGTTGGTAGTGCCTAGAGCTTACCATCTGGTGCTTCTAGCCATAGCCCATGATATTCCCTTTGCAGGTCATATGGGCATAAAACGTACAAAGAGGAATTGGCCTGGAATCTCCAGAGATATAACAGGGTACTGCAGGACCAGTGAGCAGTGTCAAAAGGTAGACAAGGCAGGAGACAAGGTGAGAGCTCCTTTGATGTCTTTGCCTGTGATTGAGGAGCCATTTCAGAGGGTAACTATAGATATTGTGGGTCCTCTGAGTACCCCAAGTTCCACAGAGAAAACGTATATCCTAGTTTTAGTGGAGTATGCTACACGATACCCTGAGGCAGTGGCTTTGTCCTCCATTGAGGCAGAGAAGGTGGCAAATGCTTTGTTAGAGATTTTCAGCAGGGTATGTTTCCCAAAAGAAATACTGACTGACTGAGGTGCTAGTTTCATGTTAGACCTGCTGGCTTGTCTGTGGAAGTCCTGTGAGGTGAAGCACATGAAGACCACCCTCTACCATCCCCAGACTAATGGTCATGTTGAGAGGTTAAACTCTACAATCAAGTCCATGCTATGGGCATTTGCAGATCAGTTTAAGAGGGAGTGGGACAAAAATCTACCCCATTGGTTGTTTGCTTACAGAGAGGTTCCCCAGGAATTTACAGGTTTTTCACCCTTTGAGTTGCTGTATGGGCATAGGGTGAGGGGACCTCTAGGTTTAATTCGAGATGAGTGGGAAGGTGAGTGTGAGTCTCACAAGGAGTCTGTTGTGGTATGCATCCTAAACCTCAGGACAAGGCTCAGGGAACTCATGGGCTTGGCCCAGGACAACCTGGCAGAAGCCCAACAACCAAAACAGGTGTGGTATGACAGGAATGCTCGAGCTAGAAAATATGCTGTGGGGCAGCAGGTAATGGTTCTCATTCCTCTCAGACACAACAAGCTGCAAGCAGCTTGGGAGGGACCCTACAAGGTGGTAAGAAAGGTAAGTGATGTCAATTACATGGTGGAAGTGCTAGGCAAATGGCAGGGGCACAAATTGTACCATGTTAACATGATGAAACCTTACCACGATAGGGAGTCCCTTGTGCTGAGCATTTGCAGTGGATTGCAGGAGGAGTCTGAGGGAGATCTGGGGGCTGATCTCCTCAGTGAGGCTCGGGCTGACACCTCGGTGGAAGGGGTAGCAATGTCCCAGAAGCTATCGCCTACCCAGGTTCAAGAAATCCGAGCAGTGTTGCAGGAATTTGGGGACGTATTCACTGGGAAACCAGGAAGCACCCACCTGGTGCAGCACCAGGTGGATACAGAACCCCAAATGCCTATTAGTCAGGCCCCTTATAGGGTGCCAGAGAGAGTCAGGCAGACCCTGAGGGAGGAGGTACAGGAGATGTTGGAACTAAGGGTGATTCAAGAGTCCAGCAGTCCTTGGGCCTCCCCAGTGGTATTGGTGCCAAAGAAGGATGGCCGTACCAGGTTCTGTGTGGATTACAGGAAATTAAATAGTCACACAGAGTCGGATGCTTACCCCATGCCAAGGACAGATGAGGCCCTATAGCAGCTGAGTGGGGTTAAGTATCTTACAACCATTGATTCTACCAAGGGTTACTGGCAGGTGCCCTTGACTCCCAGTGCTAGAGAGAAGTCAGCCTTTGTTACTCCTTTTGGCTTGTATGAGTTCACAAAGATGCCCTTTGGGATGAAGAATGCCCCAGCGACTTCCCAGAGGCTGATGGATAATATCCTAGCAGGAGCAAAAGGGTTTGCCCTTGCTTACCTAGATGATATTTCCAACTACAGCCATTCCTGGTCAGAACACCTTCAGCATGTCAGGGAGGTGCTGGGCAGACTACAGAGGACAGGGCTGACCATTAAGCCGAGCAAATGTCAGATGGGTATGGCAGAGGTCTCCTACCTAGGACATAGAGTGGGGAGTGGTAAAACAAGGCCTAAACCTGCCAAAGTGGAAGCTATTCAGGCTTGGTCTGCACCTGTTACTAAAAAGCAGGCGAGGGCATTATTAGGGACAGCAGGGTACTACAGAAAGTTAGTGCCTAGTTATAGTACCATAGCTGCTCCCCTCACAGACCTGACAAGGAAGAACAGGCCAGATAAAGTAGTGTGGACCCCAGCATGTGAGCAAGCATTTCAGAAGCTTAAAGCAGCTTTGGGAGGACCCCCTGTGTTAGCCAGTCCAGATTACAGCAAAGAATTTGTTGCGCAAGTGGATGCTTCAAACCATGGGGTGGGGGCTGTACTTAGCCAGATTTCTTCAGAGGGGGAAGAGCACCCAGTGGTTTATCTCAGTCGTAGGCTTCAACCCAGGGAGGAATGCTATGCAGCTGTAGAAAAGGAATGTCTAGCTATAGTGTGGGCATTGCAGAAACTTCAACCTTATCTGTATGGAAGAAAATTCACTGTAATGACAGATCACAACCCTCTAATATAGTTAAACAGAGCCAGTCTGCAAAATGCCAAGTGGCTAAGATGGAGCCTGCGGTTGCAAGCATATGATATGTCAGTGCAGCACCACAGTGGGAGTAACAATGCCAGTGCAGATGGGCTCTAAAGACAGGGAATTGGGTGCAGTACCCTCAGATAGACCTAACCCTCTCAAGCGGCGTTTCTCAAGGGTCACTTGAAAAAATAGCTTGAGTTCTCCAGGGGGGAAGAGATGTGAAGATTGGGGAAAGATGGGCGAAGGCTGCCAGCCTAGTCAAATAGAATTTGATACATAATTCGATCATTTGTATAAATAAATGTAAAATACAGGCTTGTGTTCTTAAATGAAAGAAAACACTATAAAATGTGAACTTCAAGATTGTTGCAACACTGCCATCTGCTGTAAGGAAAATCAAGCCAAGTGTCTCAAATGTTCTTTGAAGTTACAATTATCTAAAACAAGTGGTGCTGGACCACCTGACTGAACACATTCTTTCTATTGTCTTAACTTAAGGAATAATTGTTAGAGTATACATGTGAAATGTCTTTTTGTTGTAATTTCCTGAGCAGGTGTTAGCTTGCAAAATAATGCAGTTTGCTTGCCTGGGAACTCCAGACTAAGTGTCAAGATGTTGTAATGTGAATACTGGAAAAACCTAAGTGTCAAAAGGATGTAATTTGGGAGGGCCTTAGCAGAGCTGTTTGTTAGTGTTTTAAAAACTATTGTTCAGTGAGAGACTGAAAGCATTTGTCTTGGACCAGCAACCTAGCACTGCTTATGCTCTGTATGTCTGTAAGCAGTATTGTAGCATTGTGTTTTCTCTTAAGAATAGCAAAAGGTTAGAAAGTTAGCTTAAGTGTTTTTCTTTGACATCAGACCAGTCCTACTGTATTATTTTAAGTTTCTGTGTGATATCTGAACTCTTAGATATATCTGTGGTGTAGTAGTATTGTCTTGTGTTTTAATTATTTATTATTAAATATTTTTAAAACTTTTACCTGTGGCTGATTTATGTAGAGATAGGGTCTAGAGTACATTGCATATTTATAGAGGATATCGTAATAGGCCACTCTAAAAAGCCTTAGACTGAATAGTCACATTAGCAATTGGATAATAATATTGCACAGTAATAATTGGACACCCTTTCAAGGGTCTTTGGGTAGCTGATAATTATTAAGCTGGTGGTGGCGGAAATTATTACCATATAGTCTGGGCAAAGGGGCACAGCTAGAGAATATGTGTCAGCTTTTCCCAGGAGTGTCTGTGAAGTTGTATAAATACTTATCTCAAAATGTGTGTGGTGTGTCAACTACCTGCGTAGGGACATGAAGCACTGATTGGACAGAGAGGGTACTGGAGGTTAGCTTGCCAGCTAGGCTGAGATCTGGACCATATAGCTGTGCCCATGGGGAATCTTATTGGGGACCTGGGGAGCAACCAGCCCCAGATTGACTGTGATCTCTGTGTGCACGTAAGGGAAATTGTACTTTACTGTGTGTAGTTGTTATCCTTTCCTCTTTTAGGAGACAACCTCCCTGGTGTTAGTGGTGAGGATTGAGGCTCCTTGATTGCTGGGCCAGGGCACGGTCATCCCATAGCTTATCTTATTTGGGAGTTAATGTCTGCACAAAATATATTTTATTTGTTTTACATTAACACACGTTGCCATCAGCTGAAATGGTATTCTTTTAAAAGACGCATACAAAAAGCCTGCTGTGATTATCTTGGTATTTGTCAGCAACATGCTATCTAAAATATTGTAACACTGCAGACAATCTGTGCTAGATGACATAGAAATTAGATTGTATCCTGTTTGGGAGAGAACTGAGTTCAGTATAAAATATTCTATCCTTTTGGGCTCATTTCCAGCTAGGTAATAGGGGCATGGGTATTGCCACCATACAAGTATGGTGATGCAGGGGTGCAGTACATTATATCCTGTTGAGCTAAAATGAAATTGACAAGCACATACTTCTACAAGGAAATGCAGCCCTGTTGTAGCTTTGGTTGAACTGTTGTTAGCTTCATTTTAAGTAACACTTCTGCAGTGGACTGTCATATAAATTATTTTCCTTTTTAACCACTTCTGTCAACACTGACTCTGAAGTTATGTATGACCTGATATTTTTTGGAAAACATTCCTATTCATAAGAAATAATGCATTACTTGACTGATAAATCAACAAACTGGCATAATGAAATGGGCAAAATTATTAAACAGTAATAAAATTGTTGGCTAATTAAGTTTGGATTATTAGGCTGATTTGAGTAGAAGAAAAACATACCTCTGTTGTAGATTCATAATCACAGCAAGAAATGCACATGACTTCCTACAAATCCATGAGCTTTGTGCATTCTATATTAACAGCAGATACAGTTTAAAGAATTACAAGCTGCTGTTGAATGTTTAGTTTATTTAAAGTTAAAGATTTCTTGCAATGATGGCTTGCAAATAAAGATATTTAGCACCAAAAATACATAGGAAAACAGCCCCTGAAACAAAAATCTGAGAGATAAACTAAAGAGTCAGACTAGTCATTTCTGCTGCCTCAGTACCCTTTATTGAAAATGTTTTTTTTTTTTTTGCAATGTAACACTATATTATAACTCCAAATAAACATTTAACATTATCCAGCAATACTCATGCATTGTGCCTTCCTACTGTTAACACTTGGTCGCAATGATATTAAAACATCATCCCCATGATTCAGCAAGCTCTGTATGGCATGCAGGAATAGTGCAGGAGCTGCTGGAAGCAATATGTCTTCCAAGAGATCCCGATATAAGCTCCCGGGATGTGCACGAATGCTCCTGCACTATTCCTGGACGGACACAGCTCCTGTATGCAAATTACCCCATTTGGATGTGAAAAGCCATCCGTGCAGGGCTAGTTGCAAATAAGGTGAATGTGTGATCCAGAATGCTGTCAGCCATCTATGCAGGACTAGTGTAACCAGCAGAAATGTACTCGGTTAGTAACCGAGTACATTTCTGCAAACTACAAAACGGAGCCATGACAGCTCCAAATAAAGGGTGTTCCAAGTATATGACCACTGGCATGGAAAACAGTTCATACGTTCATAGGTTCATAGGTTTATACTAGGCTATCTGCCCTAAGGCATTTATAAGCCTAGCCCAAAGTTTTGTGGCTTACGCCACCCCTTATGTTAAAAAATACTGTGCCCATTAGTTTGTTGTGCCTCTGTCCAGCAGTGACACAGAGATGATTCCCGGGGTAAATCTACAATCTCCCATCCACCGGTCAAGATTTCTCTTGAACAGAGCCAGCGAGGTGCTCTGCCTCACATGGACCGGGATTTTATTCCACAGCATAGGGAGTCTCTGGGTGACAAATCTATCCCTCCAGCATGTCCTATTTATATCCGTGCTAAGGTTTAAGTCGCTTGCTCTAGTGGATCTGGTAGATTTTGATTTTTTGAGGTGGAGCATGTCCATTAATTCCGGGTTGGACATGGCCTTGTATGTCAGGCACAGGTCACCTCTGAGCAGGTGGTATGTGACTGAATAGAGCTGGAGTTTCTTCAGTCTGGCAGCATATGACAGATTTTGGAGTCCCTTTATCCTTTTGGTGAGGAACTTTTGGGGTCTCTCCAATTGCTGCAGGTGTCGGGTGAGATACATCCCGAATGGGGCATTGTACTCGATCATTGGTCTGATAAGTGAAGAGTACAGGGGAACAATGACCTCACTTGATCTGGATGTGAATCCCTTCATGATCAGGTGGGCAATGTAGAAGGTCTTTCTAACCACTTTAGCAATGTGAGTGTCAAAAGAAAGGCCACTGTCAACCTGGGTCCCCAGGTCCCTGATAACCTCTTCTGTGCTTAATGGATTGCCACCTATATGGTAGCTTGGGGTTACCTTGTTTTTCCCCGAAGGGTATGACTATACATTTTTTGGCATTTAACTTCAGGCCATGGCTCTGGCACCAGTTATCAGTTTTCGTGAGACCCCTCTGAAGGATATCTGTGTCCGATGTACTTTCCACTATGGTGCCCAGTTTGCAGTCATCTGCAAACTTTGTCAGCTATAGTCCTCCTATGTTTGCCTGTACTTCTGAGAAGTAGATGCCGAACAACAGGGGGCCAAGGACTGAGCCCTGTGGGACACCACTTGTGACTGGCTTGGAGTCTGACATGGCGCCAGCAACTCTAACCCTGTGGGTTCTGTCCTTTAGCCAGTTTGCAACCCATCTTGTGACATATGGGTTTACATTTAAGCTGGTAAGTTTCTCTATAATACCCGAGTGGGGTATTGTGTCGAAAGCTTTTGCAAGGTCAAGGTAGGCTGTATGGACTGCCTTTCCCTCATCAATGGCCTTGGTGACTGTTTCGAAGAAGTCGACCAAGTTCAAAAGGCATGATCTGCCCTTGACAAAGCCAAACTGGGTCGGGTCCAATGTCTGCAAGTCCCCTATGTCTTTGTTTATGAGTTCCATTATGATCCTCTCCATAGCTTTGCAGACCAGGCTTGTTAAGCTTATGGGGCGGTAATTACCAGGGTCCGTAGAGGTACCGCCTTTGTGGAGTGGGACCACAGTTGCCATACGCCACTCCTTGGGCACGTATCCTGTGGTAAGTTGCAAAAAATAAATAAATAATTGTTATTTTTTGGGCTGATTTTGGCTGTTTAAGCATAGGGCAGTGGTGCGCAAATGAGATCAACCAGAAAATAAAAGAAAAACTCTGAAAAAAGCTTTCCCTGCAAAATCACAATTTTGCCATTATAGTCAAAGGCAGGCAGAAGACAATAAGGCCAGTGAACAATGGTTGCTAAGGGGGAAGGCTCAGTGTAGGACTTGTAACTAGGCATTAGCAGGCAATCCTATGCAAATGAGGGGAATGATACTGAATCACAGATTTCCCCTTATGGCTCTCCTGCAATCAACCGTGTAGGTGCAGGAAGACCATGGTGCAAGCCTAAGAGCTAGCTGACATCATAGAGGGGTGTGTCAGACATACTGTAGACTTATTGGAGCCATGTGGCTTGGGTTTGCCCTAAGCTTAGGAGAGCTAAGGAAGGGGGTGTGTCTGAAGCTGTCAAGTACACTTTACATTGCCTAAATAGGTGTGCGTGCTGCACACCGGGTTTTAAACCAACCCCCCCCCAAAAAAAACAGGAAATAGCAGCTCCGTGCACATCTGAGCACTGTGTTTGCATGGAGTGCCTCTGGGCTTAAACAGGAAGGCAATGGGAAGGGAAAACAGCAGGTAATCAAGGAAAACTAGCAGAGCTGCGAGGTGAAAAGTATCAGAATCAGTCAGTTACACAGGCAGCAGCCCAGCCCAGCACACTACTATAAACTATGCAAACACCTTTCCCTCTGGTTTTTCCCAAAAACTCTACACCACCGGTGTACACAAATGGGGAACTTTTACCTAACAAAAGCAACAAAATGAGGGGCTGCATTCACTCTCATAAATCAACATGTGGAAGAGGCTGAGGGTGGTGAGGATGAGAATGCTGACAACCAACCCATAGTGAGGAGAAGGAGAAGAGTGTACAGACCTAGGGTAACCTACCAGGGGCTACATGAGCTGGAGATAGTGGAGCTCCATAGGGTGGACAGGGGCCTCTTACAGCCTCACACACAGAACAAACAGAGGGGGACCCATCCCAGTGGATACCAACGAATGTGCAGGCCTAAGCATACTAGCCACAGGTACTTTCCAAAGGCCAACAGGGGATATCATAGGGATCTCACAGGCATCAGCATCCAGGGTACTCCACCAGTTCCTGGATGCCATGTCAGGACATGCCGGTGAGCACATATATTTCCTCAACACCCGTGAGGCGTTGACCAGCAATATGCATCTCTTCCACAAAAGAGCAGAATACCCTGAGGTAGTGGGTGCTATAGACTGCACGCACATACACATCAAAGCACCACCAGTGAGCAGGATAGAGTCTACATAACCTGCAAGGGCTTCACTCCATCAACTGCCAGGTCATGTGCAATGTCCAGGGCATTATAATGAATGTGTGTGCTGGCTGCCCTGGAAGCTATCATGACTCCCACATCTGCCATATGACACAGTTATACCAGAGATTTGCCAGCGGGGACATCCCATATGGCCACCTAGTGGGGGATACTGGTTACACACTGGAGCCATGGCTGATAACACCTATCAGAAATGCACACGCACCCAAACAAGAACTCCATAATGAGGCACATGCACAGTCCAGAATCATAATAAAACATGTGTTTGGGATGCTCAAGTCATGGTTCCAGTACCTGGACATATCCGGTGGAGCCTTGCAGTACTCACCAGCTACATGTACCCAAATTGTCATTGTATGTGCAATGCTCCACAATATTATCCTGCAGAAACAGCTGCAGCAGGAACAGCACTGGGTAGGGCCACACAGCCCCCTACCATTGCCAAGGCCTGCACAGGCACAGAGTGGCTCAGAGGAGGAACAACCTGAGCCTGCCCCAGTAAGCAGAAGGAGGTGTGCCCAGTATGCCCAGGCCTTGTCAAAGAGGCTACTCATAGCACATACACTGACATGGTAGGAACCCAGGGAATGGCACCTCTCTCTGACTCTCACATACAGTAAAAGGGATGCCAAACATGACACTACCTGTTCTTAACCATGTATAGGGAGTGTACTATGCGCATCTAACATAGTCAGCCCTCCAGTGCCATCCCCAATACTGGCACAACCACAAGGTAAGACATTCTCCCTGTCAATTGCAGAATGGAGTAGTATGTTTTGTTACTTGTATCTATGGTATGGATGTGAGCATGCAAGGGAATCGGGTGGCTGAATGGGATGCTAGCAGATAGTAGACACTTATATTGGCAGCATGAAATCTGTAACAAATACTGGTGTCACCGTAGTAGCCAGTACTAGACAAGGTGACAAAACTCACTGCAGAAAATGTGGTGGGCCAAATGTGTGTCTATAGGACACACACATGTCAGTCAGTGATGCTCAAATACGCAACAACAGTCTGAGTCAACAGGACAGGCATAGACAAACACAAAGAAAGGCTGTGCTAAGGCCTCTGATTGATGGCTATTGAGAACAGCCCCCTCCAGACCTACACAGACAGACTACAACAGGTCAGGCAGTGGGATGTTAGTTCTGAAGGGGAAGAAGTCTGAAACTGAATGTAAGTCAATAAAACCTAAGAAATGTAGTACACAGATATGCCTCTAATCTGCATGATAGGTCAGAATACAGAATGAAATGGAGTACCTGAAATACCAGTACAGTCATAGCAAAATGTGTATAGTTGTCAGGTGTGCCCCCCCCCCCCACAATCCTATGTAGAAATGTAGTAATATGTAGGTGTAGGTATAATAACAGTGGAGCACAGATGACCTGAGCTGACCAAAGTAGCAGGATAGATTGTAGCACATGCACAATATGCAGGGCTGTGTGTGTTACATTGGTGTGTGTTGTATATTGTGTGAGAGTGGTCAGCATGTAGGCTTGGTGGGTTTTGTCCTGGTGGCCATTGGCCAGTACTTCCGATGACAGGGCCAAGTTCTCACAACTGCAGTGCCAAACACAATGCATCCCAGGAAGACACATTCCAGCAGTAAGCCATAGTAATTGTTCAGATGTAATATCTGTCACCATCTGAAAGATGGTCATGGCATAAATGTGGGCCCAGACATACAAACAGTACACAGGTGGAAGTACCCTAGACAGACAGTGTATAAAATGTTACTATGAAATTGACACACCTTTGGAATTGTACATACATGTTAGCAGCACATTATTTGGGTTTGTAGTATGGAATACCAATGTCATCTGGCCAAACACTGGCAGACCACAAAGGTCACAGGTATGAAGTATTGAGAAACTGCTGATGTCCCTGCACAAGCCAGCATAAGTGGAATGCCCCACGTATATCTGTGAGTCATCTGCAAGTAGCTTCCATAGCACACATGCACCCAGCTCACCCCACCATCAGCCAGAGGTGCCTCACAGGTCTTATCCCTGCTGTTGGGAATGAGTAAAATATGACCCCCACCTCTGTATGGAAATAGCCACAGAATGCACCATGCTGAAGAGGTGTCCCATGCAGCTGTGTCCATAGCAGTAAGCAGCACCCTGCCAACATCCACACCACTGGATCAGTAATTACAGAAATTATTGACATTAACACCTTGCACACCTACTCTGTCACCCCAGGGGAATATAGTGGCTTGCAGCCTGGGATTGTAGGAGTGACACAATTCAACGGCCTGCTACAGATGGCCTGCATCACTACCAAATGTCTTACAGTCCTCTGTCAAAGGCCTGTGTCTCACCCACACTGCCAATGTATGTAATCTCATGAACTTCCAAATAACAACATAACATAGTCCACAGAACCCAAATGCAAGGCCATGTCAACAAATCCCAGTAAAATGTCCACCATGTCCTACTACATGAACTGTGGACCAACTCCAAAATACTGCTGGGATGAAGTGATAACTATAGGGAACTTATCAGATAATGTTTGCATAATGTTTGGAAGAGGATAGAATAACAGAGGGGGTTAGGAGCATGGCTTCCATGGAGTGTGTGTAGTCTGAAACTCAGCCGTGTGCACATACTATCCCTGCCTGAAAACACAGGAATGGGTGGCTACAAACCTGCTTGTAAACCACACTGTGAAGGGGTAATGACCAGAAATATGAGCCCTGCCTCTGGGTAACCTGTGTGAATCTGTACAGCTGTGAGGTATGGCCACAGCAGGATAAGGCTATACTGTCACGTCGATGGATGTACAAGCATGATATCCCCAGCCATGACTGTACCAAGGTCTTGAACCATTTACACAGACCCATCAGCAAGTGTCTGCAGCTTCCCCTCCAGAATGGCATGATTGTGCAAGAATATGAAGGCTGCAGACCACAATACTAGACACAGCTTCATTCACCCTGTGCTCGCCAGGAAATTACTGCAGGCAAATATGTATACCTGATAGTAGTTGATGACATAAAACATCACAGTGTAAAACAGTACATATGTCTGAATATCTTTGCTAGCACCAACACCATGTAGCAGAAGCAGCACAGACACAATTACCTACAGTAACCCACTATCCTTTGCCCATTTTGACCCCATATCGTCAACCGATCTGCAGATATCCCACAGGAACAGGTTGCTAGCTGTAGGTGTAGAACACAAAAGCCTTCACTGGACTACAACCTACCTGAAATGGATTCACGCATTCAGTACAGAAGGTCATACTGGACACTTAGAGAAACAAAGCCCATATCTGACAACAAAATAATGAAAGGTCATACTGAGCATGCTCCCACACTTAACAGAAATGAAGCCCATGTCTGGCAACAACAGTGGACTATACATATCTGGCAGTCACATATGTTTGTGCACACACTCCACATTGCACACCAGTCATGCTTTGCATACACATTGGATAGGAATACACACATATATCCAAAGACAACACACTATAATAAGCCAAACTTAGACACACATAGATGCGTGGAAGAGAGTGACAGACAGTGACAAAGAGCCTCCCATCATGAGGCCTGTCCCACCCAGCACACATCCAATTGAATAAACCACATGATGTGCAAATGTCAATCACTGTAAACATTTGCCTCTGGTATCCCTCAGAACTATAGTGTCTGTGGTGCTTGTGATAACTGTGTAACATGACTGTACAAGTCATTATTCATCTAGCAGTTGCATACATGTACCTGTTAAATTTAAACCTGTGTGTGCCTGAGTGTTGTGTGTCTGCTTCCAGATGAATGGTTTATGGCCCATGCACACACACTGCGCTCTCCATTGCCCTACTTTGGCAAGCCTGCTGATGTAATTCACCTTAAAATACACTTTTGGTGAAGCCGTAGCCCTTGAAGCTCCATGGCGCATGCTAAAACTTGTAATGCTAAAGTTTAATGTATTAGTTAGGTAGGAGTTCTAATCCCAGACATGGTGACTGTGTGTGTGTGTGTGTGTGTGTGTGTGTGTGTGTGTGTGTGTGTGTGTGTGTGTGTGTGTGTGTGTGTGTGTGTGTGTGTGTGTGTGTGTGCATGTGTGTTGGGATCAATGCTTTTGTGGCCATTCACAGTCAGTACAATTTCCATTGCCCTACTTTGGCAGGGCTGCTGATGTCATTCACTTTGAAATACACCTTTGGGGAAGGAGTAGCCCAATAAGCTTTGTGGTGTGTCCTATAACTGTGTAATGCTGTAGTGTGATGTACTAGTTAGGTAGGAGTCCTAATCCCAAACATGGCAACTGTAAAACTTTGTGTGCGTGTGTGTGTGTGTGTGTGTGTGTGTGTGTGTGTGTGTGTGTGTGTGTGTGTGTGTGTGTGTGTGTGTGTGTGTGTGTGTGTGTGTGTGTGTGTATTTGTCTATTAGGGATCAATGCTTTTGAGGCCATTCACAGTCACTACAATTTCCATTGCCCTACTTTGGCAGGCGTGCTGATGTCATTCACTTTGAAATGCACCTTTGGGGAAGGAGTAGCCCAGCAATCTCCATGGCATGTGCTATAACTGTGTAATGCTGTAGTGTGATGTACTAGTTAGATAGGAATTCTAATCCCAGACATGGCAACTGTGAAACTGTGTGTGCTTGGTTGTGTGTGTGTGTAGGGATCAATGCTTTTGTGGCCATTCACAGTCACTAGACACTCCTAAAAATGGAGAACATCGATATCTGTGCAGTAACAGAGACCTGATCCAAGGCTCCGGAGAGCACCCGTGAATACCAGGTACAGCTCTTACCACACCCGTCAGCAACCAAACCAGGACCAAAACACTAAAGGTGGAGGAGTGTCCATATTCACCAAGGGTATTCACACCACCAGGTTACTTACCCAACACAATGCGTCCGAAATTCTCCCAGTGCAACTAACACTAGGTAAGACTGCAATCCAAATTATATAGCTTGCTACAGATCCCCCACCATGCCCCATGATTCCCACTACACCTTTCTAAACATACTGGAAAATATTAAGATACAACCAAACACCCGAATACTGGGTGATTTCAACTACCCTGCCATTAATTGGGAAAACTACTCATGTATCAACACCTGTGTCCAACGGTTCTTGGAAGTCATAATTCCCAATGCCCTGGATCAAGTAACCCATAGTCTCATGAGGGGCTCCAATATCCTAGACCTGGTCATTACCAATATGAGAAATTGATGCTCCACACCTATGGTTACCACATCGGTGGTCAGATCTGCCCATAAGCTAATCACCCTTAACATCCACATCCCTCCTCCACACCCCAGAAAGGAAACCTCCATAAAAACATCTCCAAAGCCAACTTCATGCTACACATGTCAGACGTGACAAACGTCATGACACCCATGCAGATGGGAACTGAAATGTTGACTGCTGAATCCTACACTAAGGCACTGTATGAGCACATCCACTTGTGCATGAATCGTGCCATCCCAAATAGAGCCAAGATGCTCCCCTCCAATAAAAGGAAGCCAATGTGGTGGTCCCCTGCCATAATCAAACTTTACAATAAAAGGAAGAAATGAAAAGAGGAAATTCCCAGGATGCAAAAACTCCCTTACCAGCCTCAGTAAGATTTAAATGGCAATGCTCAGATCTCCTCTGAGCTACAACAGAATGGCATTAAATATACTGATCCCAAGGATATTGCCAATATCCTGGCAGATTGATTCAGTGCCAAATGCAACCCCCTTCCACCCCCTAAAGGGCCCATCTCAATACCAAAAGATTGCCAGATTCTGGTAATAATGGCCACACAGTTAAAAAACACACTCTCCAGTGCTAAGAAAACAGCATCCATGGGACCAGACAACATCCCGGGCTGTGTACTACATGAATTACAAAATGAACTGGCACCTCACCTACGTGCCATGTTTAATCATAGCCACACCTCAGACTTCATGCCCACTGAGTGGCGCACAGCTACAGTTATCCCAGTCCTCAAGGGGGGGATCCACCTTGAATCCTGGGAACTACTGTCCCAGCAGTCTGATGAGCCTGATCTGCAAGGCCATGGAATGTATTACCATGGAACTTATAAATAAAGACATTGGCAACCTGCAAACACTAGACCCCACCCAGGTTGGGTTTGTGATGTAATAGTATGATAGGGAGGGTGGCCTAATGGTTAAGGTGTTTGCCTTACAAACACAAGGTGCAGGGTTTGAGTCTCACAAGGGATAATTGGCTAGGCTTACAAAGGCTTGCAAGGGCAGTTAGCCTAGTACTAACCTATGAACCTATGAAGGGCCAATCATGTCTCCTGAACCTGATTGACATCTTCAAATCAGTCTCCAGAGTTGTGGACGAGGGTAAAGTGGTTCAAACAGCCTATCCGGACCACACCAAGGCCTTCGACACCATCCTCCAGTCTGGAATCATAAATAAACGTACTAAGCTGGCCATTAATCCCTATTTCACTTGATGGGTTGCCAACTGCCGTACTGACAGAAACCACATTGTAAATCTAGATGACTCCAAATCCAGCCCCAGACAAGTGACATTTGGAGTATCTCAGGGTTCAGTCCTGGGACAACTCTTGTTCGGCATCTACTGCTCTGAAGTACAGGCCAATACTAAGGGACTCTGGCTAACAAAGGTCCCAGATGACTGCAAACTGGGAGCCAATATTGAATTCCCAAATGATGTGGATATTCTACAAAAGGGCCTTACAGAAACAGATGCTTGGTGCCAGAGCCATGGGCTCAAGCTCAATGCCAAGAAATGTATAGTTATCCCATTTGGGAAGGAACATGTACCCATGAAGTATCACATAGGTGGCAGTACACTAAACACAGAAAGTGTGATAAGAGACTTAGGAACACAGGTGGACAGTGGTCTCACCTTCGATAACCACATCACCACAACAGTCAGAAAATCCTTCCATGTGGCACACCTCATCACTAAGGGCTTTTCATCCAGAAAAAAAGAGGTCATTGTCCTACTGTAGTCATCTCTCAGTAGACCCAGTATAGAATACAACACCCCATTTGGTATGTATTTCTCAAGACATCTGCAACAACTAGAAAGGCTGCAGAAATACCTCACTAAAAGAATCACAGGCCTAAAGCAGATGCCCTGTGCTGAAGATCTGAAAATCATCCAGCTATACTCTGTCACATAACGTCTACTCAGAGGTGATCTCTGCTTAACATACAATGCCATGTCAAACCCCAAACTGTTGGACATGCTGCACTTAAAGAAATCCCAATCCCTCAAAGCCACACGCTCCAGGGATCCAAACCTTGTCATCACAATGAACAAAACATGCTGGAGGGATGGGTTCCTGACCCAGAGACTCCCCAGTCCCTGGAATACACTGCCCATACATGTCAAGCAGAGTGCCTCTTTGGCCCTCTTCAAAAGGAACCTTGACAATTGGATGTGAGATAGAAATTCACCCCGGGGATCATGTCAGTCACCCCGCTAGACAGGGGTACAGGGAAATAAATATTGTGGGAAGAAATATCCAGGGAATTGTCATGGCTAGGCTTGTATAGGCCCTAGAGCCAATAGCCTAGTACCAACCTCTGAACCTATGAATTACACTTTTCATTTCCCTACCTTGACAAGCCTGCTGATATCATTCACTTTGAAATACACCTTTGGGGCAAAAGTAGCCCAGTAAGCTCTTCGGTGTGTGCTATAACTGTGTAATGCTGTAGTGTGATGTACTAGTTAGGTAGGAGTTCTAATCCGAGACATGGCAACTATGAAACTTTGTGTGTGTTTGTTTGTTTATCTGTGTAGGGATCAATGCTTTTGAGGCCATTCAAAGTCACTACAACTTCCATTGGCCTACTTTGGCAGGCCTGCTGTTGTCATTCACTTTGAAATACACCTTTGGGGAAAGAGTAGCCCAGTAAGCTCTGTGGCACCCACTCTAACTGCATAACGCTGTAGTGTGATATACTAGTTAGGTAGTAGTTCTAATGCCAGACATGGCAGCTATGAAACTCTGTGTGTGTGTGCGTGTGTGTGTGTGTGTGTGTGTGTGTGTATGTGTGTGTGTGTGTGTGTGTGTGTGTGTGTGTGTGTGTGTGTGTGTGTGTGTGCTTGTTTGTCTGTGTAGGGATCAATGCTTTTGAGTCCATTCACAGTCACTACAACTTCCATTGGCCTACTTTGGGAAGCCTGCTGATGACATTAACTTTGAACTACACCTTTGGGAAAAGAGTAGCCCAGTACACTCCATGGCACATGCTATAACTGCATAATGCTATGAGTTTTAATCCCCAACATGGCAACTGTGAGACTCTGTGTGTGTGTGTGTGTGTGTGTGTGTGTGTGTGTGTGTGTGTGTGTGTGTGTGTGTGTGTGTGTGTGTGTGTGTGATTGTCATTAGTATCCTGTGTGGAGGTACCCGTGAGTGTGTAATAACAGGACTCATTGTGCAGCGGATTTTGCAAATTTCTTATATGGTGGGCCTATTATATGTCACAATGTCCACCTTACAAGGACATCAGATATCAAACAGCAGAGAGACTGGTGTAAACAATCCATACCCCTACATGTGACATCATGGATTGGGGAACAATATAGGCAACCATTGTATTACCCACAGAACACTCTCCACCCATGTCCCATACACAAACACACTCAGCTAGGCAACAACCACTATGTTGGTAGTTACCTGCATATTGCCCACAGATAGTAACCATGGTGTGATTGCAGTGGACTACAGAGGACATGGCACCCTGTCCCATCCATACAATAGGCAAATCATTGCATACAGTGGTCCTTTGCTATGTTCCCCACTGGACGCCTGCAACAATTGTAGAGTCAGCAAATGTAACCCACAAAGGAAATACCATGCCTTATACACATGACATGTATGGACACATGCCACTGACACCAGTGAATACCTGTATCATGCTGTCAGTGTAGGTGCAGGGTCAACCTGGTTTCCATTGCCAGTTCTCACCACATGAGGTCAGGAATGGCACATCAGATGATAGACTTTCCACACAACATGCCCCAGACACTCCAGGTACACTTCCTCATGTCACAGAACATGCATGTTTGACATGTGCACATCCCAGACACCATCCATATAGAGCACCTACATGGCAAACATTGCACAGCACTGGCCACCGACAATAGTAACCCAGATGATTGGATGGTGAATACAATACCCAACTGTGTGGGCCAATCCAGAGACTGCACCCCTGAGCCACACTGCAGACTATTGTCATGTGGCCTAATGCCAAAGTATACCCTTTACCTAGCCTTGTACAGCCTTCTGGCACAGTCAACCACCACACACCTCTGAAGCAATGCAGTCATGGATTTTAGTACTGGCAAACCTGTATCTGTGTGTATGTGGAGTATAATAATTTGGATGCCATTCACACTCACTACACTTCCCATTGGCCTACTGAAGAATGCCTTCTTATGTCAGACACCTTGACATACACTTTGACCATATATCAGCCTGATAACCTCTGTGATGCATGTGATACCTGCATAATACTATAGTGTAGCAAGCTAGTTAGTTAGGAATTCTAATCCTGACCCTTCCAACTGTGATAATGTGTGTGAGTCCCTGAGAGAGTGTGGCTGTGTCATCCTTCACACCTGTTCTTGTGGACAGGCACATGTACAACACCTACCTTATCCCTCCTTTATCACTGTTGCTGATGTCACTCACTGGCAAATATACCTTTGGACAGCTTTCCAGTATGTAAGCTGTGTGGCGCATGCAATAACTGCATAGAAATGTAATAGCAATACATAGTCAGGCAGGGGTTTGAAACCACATACTAGTAAGTGTGTGACACAAACATGCTTTACTTTTACTTTCCTACCCCCTCCCTGTCTTACTTTGTTTCTGTCTTTCTCTCTCACTCCCTCTCTGGTGGATGTGGAGAAGTACACCTGCTTTACTTAGGCAGCAGCTTGTGTTTTGTAAGTGATGCTCATGATCAGCTGATGGCCTGTGCATGAATTGCAGTCCCCCACTTGCTGATTGCATGTGGAACAGCTGTAGTAACATTCCCATAGCCAGTTGCATGGAAACACACTCCTATAACTAGGAACATCATGTGGGTGTTGGCCCTTTTCATTCACTGTGAGCAGGACTTCATGTCAGTGTTTGGCAAACAGCATCACAGATGGTAATGGGATATACCTTCAACAACATACACTGTGGAGACAGACCAACAAACAGATGGGGGATGTTTCAGACATGAATACAGAATGTAAGTCTTGCTCTTCTGCATTTGAAGTAATGTCAGTTTAACAGGGTTTGTGTGGATATGGCTGGTCTACAAGATTTAATACCTGTCATGACAGTGTTATGTGATTGAGGAAACCCCGAACTGTAGGGCTATCTGCAGACTGGCCAGTGTTTGGAGTCTTACATGTGTTGTGTGTTAGAAAAATGTGTATTTGAATATATGAGAAATGCTAGTTTAAAAACAAAGTAGTATATAATGCATTTTATTCTATTAATCATATAACAGAAAGGATTAATTCATGTGTAAATGTAAGTAGTTTTGAAACTGCAGTGTGGCTTGAAGCAAACTGACCTCCGACCCTGGCAGTTGCTAGCTTAGCAAGTTTTAATGTTTATGCTTTTCACAAGTGATTATCTGCTGGGTCAGGAAATTAAATATGTGAAATAATGAAATCTTCTGCTCTTTCCTGCTCGGATGATTTGGCCTTGCATATGTGTTACTAAGATAGCATGCAGCTGGTGGGAAAGTGTTACAGTGAACAAAGATGTGTATTAGAAGATTGAATCCACTATTGTATTCGAACAGATGTGAAACCTTGAAGAAGTAACTTTACAGAAAGACATTGGGCCAGATTCAGGAAGGCTTACACGGAGTTCAAGAGTAGTGTAAGCCTCCGTGTAAGCCTCCCGATTCAGGAACAGCCCAAACCTCCGTGTAAGAGACAGCTAACACGTCTCTTACACGGACTGGGTGTGGAAATGCTCAATACCTCATTTGCAGCTGAAATATATGCAAATGAGGTATTTGAGCGATCCAAGAAGCCCAAACCAGTCCGTGTAACGGACGTGTTAGCTGCAGAAATGTACTCAGCTGACAACTGAGTACATTTCTGCAAAAATGAAAACGGAGCTATGTCAGCTCCAAATTAAGGGTGCATATGTTTCATTAAGCATGCCAATGGCCCAATATGTGGCCATTGGCATGAAAAAGTGTTGCAAAAATATTATAAATAACTTTTTTTTTTTCGTGGGATTATGATGTTTAACTGCAGCGCACACCCGCGCAAATGGGGTGCGCTACCTAAAACTGAAAACCGAAGCTTATAAGCCCACAATTGTGGGATTTATGTATTACATGGAATGTCAATGGAGGGACCTGCAGACCAAAAACAATATGGCCTCTGTTTAGTGGTTGACAAGGGGGGGAAGCTCCGTGTAAGACATGTAACTAAGCATTACTAGGCAATCCTATGTAAATGAGGGTTACAATACTGAATCACACTGCCACATAGGTAATGAGCACTTTCTGAGTCGTGTAAGAGTTATAGAAGGGGGAGGAACAGAGTAAGAGGTAGGTGACATCACGGGGGGGAAAGATAGAAAAAAATGTATCAGATTGGAGAGCAATGTAACATGACAGATGACAGACAGACATCAGGGAGAGAGGTGTGTCCCAACAGAACACTAGGAAAGTCAAGAAATAGAGGGTGCACACTATCCCTACACTCAAATTTTCTTGAAATACGTGCATGTGTGCGTGTGCGCGCGTGTAAGGCAGGTTCAACATGTGGGAGCGTGTTGCAAACCGTTTACAACGGTTTGCGCAGGCGTGCACGTGTGGAAGGCAGTGTGCGCACGTTTTAACATGAATCAGCTAAGTTCACACCGTGTAAGGATGTGTGCGCGCGTGTAACACCGTGTAAGGATGTGTGCGCGCGTTTAAGTGACTGTGAGCATGCTTAAGCTGGTGTGCACATTGCTCCCCTTGAGGAAACAGAGAGGAAACAGGAAACAACCAAAATACAGGGAAACTACCAGAGGATACTGCTGGAGTTAATTGGTGGAAACAATTGGAAGCAGGCAATTACACAGGCAGACTAGAAGCCCAACCCAGCACTTAAAACACTGCAAAGAGCAGTGCAGGATGTTTCTCACAAGAGATACTGCAAGAAAGTAAGCTATCAGAATTGAAAACTGAAAAAAGCTGAACTCAGAGCAGAAATGCTAGGGGCTGCCATAGCTGTTATAATCAGGCATAGGCAAATTGCTGAGGGTGGTGACAATGCAGATGCTGGCAGACAACCCAGAGTGAGGAGAAGGAGAAGAGTATACAGGCCCAGGGTCACCTACCATGGGTTACATGAGCTGGAGATAGTAGAGCGCTGCAGAGTGGACAGAGACCTTCTGCAGCAAATTGTTGAGCTGTGCAGGCCACGCCTCACACACAGAACCAACAGAGGGGAACCCATCCCAGTGGAAACCAAGGTATGTGTTGGCCTAAGAATACTAGCAACAGGTACCTTCCAGAGACCAACTGGTGATATGATGGGGATATCACAGGCATCAGCCTCCAGGGTACTGCACCAGTTCCTGGATGCCATGTCAGCACATGTCGGTGATCATGTATATTTCCCCAATGCCCGTGAGGTTGTGGCCAGCAATATGCGTCTCTTCCAGCAAATAGCGGGATACCCTGAGGTATTGGGTGCAATAGACTGCACGCACATATGCATCAAAGCACCAGCCGGTGAGCGCGGCAGAGCCTACATGAACCGCAAGGGATTCTCCTCCATCAACTGCCAGGTCGTGTGTGATGCCCAGGGCATAATAATGAATGTGTGTGCTGGCTGCCCTGGGAGCTACCACGATTCCCACATCTGGCATCTGACGCAGCTGTACCAATCATTTGCCAGTGGGGACTTCCCACACGGACACCTAGTGGGGATGCAGGTTACGCACTTGAGCCGTGGCTGATGACACCCATCAGAAATGCACACACACCTGAACAGGAACGCCATAATGAGGCACACGCACAAACACGTAACGTCATAGAGCGTGTGTTTGGGCTGCTCAAGTCATGGTTCTGGTGTCTGGACACATCTGGTGGAGCCTTGCAGTACACACCAACTACATGTACCCAAATGATCATGATATGTGCTATGCTACATAATATGATCCTGCGGAAACAGCTGCAGCAGGACCAGCATAGGGCTGGGCCAAACATACCCCCACCATTGCCAAGGCCACCACAGGCAGAGGGTGACTCGGAGGAGGAACAACCTGACCTTGCCCCAGTAGGCAGAAGGAGGCATGCCCAGTATGCCCTGGCCTTGGCAAAGAGGCAACGCATAGCACATACACTTGGTCAGTAGGAACACTGGGACTGATACCCGCCTGACTCACTCATATAGTAACAGGGATGCCTAACATGACACAACCTGCTTCCAAACATGTACAGGGAGTGTAGTATGTGCATCCGACAGAGGCAGCCCTGCAGCACCACCCGAGGCATGAATGCCATGTGTCAAGTAATGTAACACCATGTACCATATGCACACCTAAGGACCCTGACTAACATCCACCCTCACCCATCACAAACCACAAAAACACAAACCCACATTCATAGGTACCACAAGGGATAGGAACCTAGATGTAATGCTATCCAATGCCAGAAGTATAAACAGCAAGATGTGTGCAGTGTAACCGCACACAGTATAGAGGATGTAGATATCAGTGCTGTAATAGACAACTGGGACAAAGCCCACACCAGCACCCTAACACTACCAGGTCACACCTCATACAGGGATGTACATGTGCAAAAACATGGAACAAGCTACAAAATGAAGGTGACTAGCAATAAATGTCATGGATAACCACACCCCCATGTTGGTACCACAACAAGAAGCAACATGGACTAGCCATGATCAAATACCAATTGCTAAAACTGCCTACTACTAAATAGCTTGCTGCAGACCACTGTCCTAATAGCAGGAACTGCACCAGGCCTATGTTCATAGGTGCATAGGTTCATACTAGGCTATCTGCCCTAGGGCATATATAAGCCTAGCCCAGAGTTTTGTGGCCTCCGCCACCCCTTGAGTTCTAAGGATAATATGCCCATTATGTTGCTGTGCCTCTGTCAAGCAGTGACACTGAGGTTATCCCTGGGGTATACCTGCGATCACCCATCCATTGGTCATGATTTCTCTCGAACAAAGCCAGCGAGGTGCCCAGCCTCACATGTACCAGGATGATGTTCCACAGCATAGGGAGTCTCTCGGTGATGAATCTGTCCCTCCAGCACACCCTATGAATAGCCATGTTGAGGTTTAAGACTCCTGCCCATGTAGATCTGATGGAGTTAGAGGTGTTGAGGTGAAGCATGTTCATTAATTCCGGGTTGGACATGGCCTAGTATGACAGGCACAGGCCACCTCTGAGCAGATGTTAGGTGACTGAATAGAGCTGGGGTTCCTGCAGACAGGCAGCATAACACATACATTTGAGACCTTTTATCCATCTGGTGAGCAATGTGTGGGGCCTGTCCAATTGCTGCAGGTGTTGGGTCAGAAACATTCCGAATGGGGCATTGTACTCAATCACTGGTCTGATGAGTGATGAGTACAGGGGAACAATGACCTCCCTTGATCTAGATGTGAATCCCTGCATGATGAGGCGGGCAATGTAGAAGGTCTCCCTAACTACTTTGGCAATGTGAGTGTCAAACAAAAGGTTACTGTCAACCTGGGTGGCCAGATCCCTGATAACCTCTCCTGTGCGTAGAGGAGTAACACCTATATGGGAACTAGGGGTAACCTTGTTCTTCCCAAAGGGTATGACTATGCATTGTTTAGCATTTTACTGTAGGCAATGGCTCTGGCACCAGTTATCCATTTCTATGAGACCCGTCTGAAGGATGTCTGTGTCAGATGGGTTGTCAACTATGGTTCCCAGTTAGCAGTCATCTGCAAACCTTGTCAGCCATAATCCTCCTGTGTTTGCTTGTATGTCTGAAAAGTAGATGCTGAACAAAAGTGGGCCCAGGACTGAGCCCTGTGGGACACCACTTGTGACAGGCTTTGAGTGTGACATGGCGCCATCAACCTTGACCCTGTGGGTGCTGTCACTTACCAGTTTGTAACCCATCTTGTGACGTATGGGTCTACATTTAAGCTGGTGAGTTTGTCAATGATACCCGAGTGGGGTATTGTATCGAAAGCCTTTGCCAGGTCAAGGTAGGCTGTGTGGACTGCTTTGCCCTCATCAATGGCCTTGGTGACCGTTCTGAAATAGTCAACCAAGTTTAAAAGGCATGATCGCCCTTGACAAAGCCAAACTGGGTTGGATCCAAAGTCTGCAAGTCCCCTATGTCTTCATTCATGAGTTCCATTATGATCCTCTCCATAGCTTTGCAGACCAGACTTGTCAAGCTGATGGGACGGTAGAGTCCAGGGTCGGTGGAGGCACCACCTTTGTGAAGTGGGACCACCGTTGCCGTACGCCACTCCTTGGGTACGTATCCTGAGGTGAGGCCAAGATTAAACAGCTGCCCTAACTGCGGGTTCAATTCCTCATTGAGTTTGTGGAGCCCACAACCGGGGACACCATCCGGTCCCATGGATGCTGTGTTTCATGCCTTGGATAGAGCAGTTCTCACCTGAGAATTTGAGATGTTTGGGGGGCTACAATCCCCTGGTATAGATATCCCTCCCTTTGGGGGGGGAGAAATATGCACTGAACCTGTCAGCCAGTATGTTGCCAATGTCTGTAGGTTCAGTGATCTTTACATCATTATGAACTAATCCTGAGCATATCTGGGAGTCACCTCCCAGGTTTTCAACATAGCTAACAAAGGCCTCATGATTGTCTTCTGAGTCCTTAGCGAGTTTTCTCTCAAAATGTGCCCTGGATGATTTTATGGGAGATCACAGTTCTTTACGCATAATGAGCAGGGGTGTCTTCCCTTCTACGGAATTTGCTCTACCTTGTAGTAGCACCTTCCTTCTGATGTAGAGCATGTTTATGGCTGGGGTCCACCAGACTGCACGCATGCCTTTGGTACAAAGAGTCTTTGTTTTGTGTGGGATTGCCTGATCCATGCAGTCCTGGAGGTGCTGGTAGAAGGCATTTGTAAGTGATTCAGCGGCTTGGGTAATGGTGTCCGCTGGCTTGGGGGCCTTGAAAGAGACCACACCAGTCTTTAGAAGTGTGAAGTCGGCTTCTGAGAAGTTCTTCACTGTGGTGTTCTTTATCTGGGGTGGGGGCGGGATGTGGACTTACAGTGAGATTAGGTTATTATTTGATCTCACCAGTGATGGGTATACTTCTGGTGTTGAACATTGTGACCCCATGTTCGTGATGATGTGATCTAGTATGTTGTCTCCTCTTGTGGGGATGGTGACTAGTTGTTCCATGGCATTTGAGGTTATGAACTCTAGGAACCTTTGGCCTAGAGTGTTGGGGCTTGATTAGGGCTTGATTAGTGATCCCAGTCTATATTGGGATAGTTGAAATCACCCAGTATGATGGTATTTGGAGATACATTTATCCCCTCCAGTGTTGTCAGGAAAGCTGTGTGAGGTTCCTGAGTTTGAGAGGGTGGCCTGTAACCTGCTACAAACTGCTGAGCAGTCTTGCCTATGATTAATTGCACCTGGATGGTCTCCGATGCATCATGTGTTGCCACCAACCTTGAGGTGAGGGTGTCCTTGATGAATATGGACACCCACTCTCCTTTCTTGGTGTCGTCCAAATTTTGGGGCCGGAACGCATGATATGAGGTAACACCTGATACTGCTGGGGTGCTGTCAGGAGCCTTGAACCAGGTTACAGTCACAGCACAGACATCGATGTTCCCCATACTGAGAAGGGCTTTGAGTGCGTGCATCTTGAGGTTGAGACGTCTGGCATTGAGCAGCATCACCCTTAGTTTACTTCCGTCTTTGTGTTCTAGGGTGGTAGGTTTAGAATCTGAGCCTTGCCTAAAAAAGGCACAATGGGGGTTGCAAGAGCCTGAGCCAAATTCTGGAAGCCCAGGGGTGACAGGTGCAAGCTGTCCCCTGCGAATCAGCGTGGCTTGTCCAGCATGTCATCCCAGGTAGACGGACATTGGATCCCCTTTGAATGACACCATAAAGCCAACTATTACAGCTGATCATCTTGTCTCTGTATTGCGGCATCATTCTTGGTGAAGGTAGTATACTGCTCAAGGTCAGGGTCATACCTGCCTGGGCTACATAAGCAGAGAGCTCCTCTATGTCTTTTATCATGTAGTCCAGGGAGGTACATCTCAGGTCGTTCACACCAGCATGGACAATGACTGAGTCATACTTGTACTTGCAGTTGAGTGACATGAGTGCTTGCATTATGTGGTGGATCCCAGCGCCCGATAGGCAGCTTACTGTGACCTTCTCCTTACTCAATCTGGTGAGCGGGACGTCAGTGTGTCTGACTATGGAGTCACCTATGACGAGTGTGTCTGGCATTGTGTATGGCCTTAAGGGCTGTGAATGTTTGGCACACTGACTCTGTGGTCTATGTGTTGCATGTGCTGTGCCCTGTGGAGGCAGTTGTTTGGGTGTCTGCTGTGGTGGCCTCTGCTGGTATGGTAGATCTGTGATTAGAGCCTCCGAGTATGTCTTTGTGTGTTTATGTGTATGATTTGAAGTTGTGATAGTGCTATGTGAGACTGGGTCTGTGGTGTGTGTGTGGTCACCTTCTCCTCCTCTCTGGTCCTGCCAGTCCTTTGTTGAGAGAGCTCAGCCTCCAGGTTGGCTATATAGTTGCATCTTTTGCATGCATTTGTGTTTTGTGGGAGAAGGAGAGGGTTGTCTGTGTACATGCGTCAATTGTAACATTGCCTCAATATTCCCAGGTTCACCAGCTGAGCAGGAGAGGACACTAGCAACTGATCCCTTGACAAGCCAGAAGGAATAGACAACAAACTGTTGGAAGACAGGAAGATATCAAGCCCCCCAAACCACATTATATCGCTTGACTGACAATACCTACACATACACCATAGTGTCATAGTTGCATAGTTTACTACTAGGCTATCTGCCCTAGTGCATTTATAAGCCTAGCCATAGTGATGTGGCTATTGCCACCCCTTATAGTGGTAATACGTGTACAGAATAGATTCCGAATATTGTGCCTCTCACTTAGTAGTGACACATTATGACCCCTGTACATAACTGAATACCTTGACTGTGCCTCTGTCTAGTAGTGACACAGGGAGGACCCCTGGGGTAAAAATACAATCCAACATCCAGTTGTCCAGACTTCTCTTGAAGAGAGTCAGTGAGGGACTCTGTCTAACATGAACTGGGATACTCTGCTAGAGTGTGAGATGCCTGTGAGTTATGACTCTGTCCCCCAGCATGTCCTATACATGTATGTGCTGAGGTTCAAATCCTCAGCTCCCATGGTTCTGGTGGATTTGGATTGCTTGCAGTGGAGCATGTCCACCACATCCTGATTGGACTTGGTCCTGTATGTCAGGCATAGGTCACCTGTAAGTATGCGGTATGCCACTGAATAAAGCTGGATTTCCTTTAGTCTGGAAGCATATGACATGTGTTGTACACCCCTGGTCTCCTTGGTAAGATACTTTTGGGGTCTCACCAGCTGTTGCAAGTGCTGGGTGAGGTACATACAAATGGGGCTTTGTATTCAATCATGGGCCTGATAAGGGAGAAGTATAGTGGTACAATGGCCTCCTGTGATCTGGATGGCAAACCCTTCATGATAAGGTGGGCAAGATAGACAGTCTTTCAAACCACTTTGGCAACATGGTTGTCAAATGAGATGTCACTATCTACATGTGTCCGCAGGTGTCTAATTTGTATTCTGTGCTCAGTGGGTTGCTGTCTATGTATTGATTTTTGTGTACTTTGTTCCTCCCAAAGGGGATGACCACAAATCAGGTGCAGTCAGTTTCAGGCCATGATTCTGGCACCAGCTATCTGTCTTTGTGATGGCATTCTATAAGATGTGTGTGCTGGCCGATGTATTCACATATGGTGCCTAGGTTGCAGTCATCTGCAAACTTTGTCAGCCACAACCCTCCTATGTTTGCTTTCACATCTGAAAAGTAAATGCCAAATAAGATGGGTCCCAGGACAGATCTTTGTGGGACACCACGTGTGACTGGCATTGAATCTGACAAGGCACCTGCAATGTCGACGTCATGGGTTCTGTTTCCTAGCCATTTTGCAAACTATCCTGTGACATATGATTTGATATTTCAGCTGTTGAGCTTGTCTATGATGCCTGAGTGGGGTATTGTGTCAAAGGCCCTAGCCAAGTGCAGGTAGGCTGTGTGGACCGTGTAGCCCTCATCAATAGCCCTACTGACAGTATCAAAATAGTCAAACATGTGCAAAATGCAGGATCTGCCCTGTACAAAGCTGAACTGGGTGGGATCAAGGGTCTGTAGGTCACCAATGTCTCTGTTTAAGAGCTCCATAATGACTCTTTCCATAGCTTTGCAGACAAGGCTGGTTAAGCTTGTGTGGTGGTAGTCCCCAGGGTCTGTGGAGGCATCTCCTTTGTGGAGTGGGACCACTGTTGCTGTATGCCAGTGTTCAGGTACATATCCTGTAGCAAGGCTAAGGTTAAATAGCATTTGTATATACGGGTTTAGCTCCTTCTGGAGTTCACATAGCACGCAACTGGGGATACCATCAGGTCCCAATGATGCTGTGTTCTTGTCTTTGCTGAGTGCGGCTCTCACATGGACATCTGAGATGACAATGAGGTTACATTCATCTGTGATAACTATCTTCTGTTGGGGGTGAGGGAGGGGGAAGATTGCACTGAACCTGTCTGCCAGAATGTTGCCAATATCTGTCAGGTCACTGAAATATATGTTGTTGTGTACAAACTCAGAGCATATCTGAGGGTTCCCACCCAGATGTCTGACATAACTGAAGAAGGCAGTGTGGTTATCTGTATCGTCTTTGGTGTTTATGTCTCAAAGTTGACCTTGGATGTCTTTATGAGAGAATGTAGCTTTTTACTAGTGCTGCTCACAGCTGCCTTCCCTTTAGGAGATGTAGCTCTGTCTTGCATTAGTATCCTTCATCTGTTATACAGTCTGTTTATGGCTGGGGTCCACCAGTCAGGCCACATTCCCTTGGTGGAGAGGGTCATGTTTCTATTAGTGATTGCATGGTCCATGCTATCTCAGAGATGTCCGTAGAAAGTGTCTGTGAAGGAGTCACCATTGTGTGTTGTGGTTTCCACTGGCCCAGTGGGCTTAACGGATACCATCTCAGTCCAAAGAAGTGTGAAGTCAGCTTCTGAGGTGTATGTCACTATACTCTTTGTAGTATACTAGCACTGACACAAGTGTAGACAATTTCCCAGAATCCATCAAACAAAACGGACATGCAAAATGTAACACTTCCACAAGAGGGGTAAGCATACTGGATGTGATAATCAGAAATATGTGTACTGGATGTCAAGATGAGAAGTGTATCCCTCACTGGTAAGACCAGACCATAGAGTAAGCACACTGTAGTTACACATCACAACCCCAGTCCCTGGCCAGACTACCACAGTGAAACACATGTATAAAGCATAGCTTGCACCCCTACAAACCAATGTGGAATCCATGAAAAACCCTGTACAGGTCCAGAATATGGGACACACTGCAGAACATGTTATATAGGCATATAAAAAATGTCCACGGAGGCAAGGGCTCACCCAAAAGATGCTTTATTCCAACAAAATATTCACAACCTTCACCACAGCTGACCTAGGTTTCGTCTGTATGACTTCATCAGAGTGTGGTGAAAAAGGCAGCCTATAAATACAACAATCTCAATTAATACATTTATTAAATAATTAACTAATTAATCAATTTATGAATAAGTTAAACTCTAAAATAAAAGTGAAATAGTAATAAACTCGTATATGCCATATTAAAATTGAAATTAAAAAAGATGGTTAATTTAAAATGTAATATAAATAAATACGAATAAATAATATAAATATTGAATTTTATACCCGTACTACATTTAATTTATATATAAACTACATATTATTTATTATTTAAAAATGGAAATGAGATATATACAACATGCCCAATACACAAAAAGGCTTCAGCCTCAACATGTTAAAAACCTAAGTTTCAACAGGGGTTTGAGCGACACACACTCGTTCAAACCAGGATAAATGTAAGCCTGAAGTCTTAGTTGCCATTTTAACTCACAAACATCAAGATGGCAATCTAAAACCCTACCTTGTTGGTCCTTAATCTTTTGTTGTACCACAAAAAACTTGAAATGATGATCTTCATATGCCATGATGTGCCTAGCTAAAGAATTAGTCACTTTTTTATGTTTAATGTCTAAAATGTGCTCATTAATTCTCTCCCTGAACTTCCTACAGGTCTTGCCAACATAAAATGCCGTGCACACCTGACATTTGGCAAGATAAATCACATTTTGAGAATGACAGTCAAAATGGCCCATAAATTTAATAGAGGTGTGGTTAATTTTGATTTGTTTACCTGTTATTAAAATGTGTCTGCACGTCATGCATCTCCCACATTTAAAGTTACCCAAGTTTTTGTTGGTCCTAATTTCAATCGGCTTAGTACTATTCTCAAAAATTTCTTTTAAACTTTTATCCTTTCTAAAAATAAACTTGAGTTTGTGTGTAGCCAACCTAGAAATTTCATCCAATTTGGAAAAGGATTCCCAGTATTTTTCAATTATTCTAATAATGTACTCTGCATCCGCATTGTAAGTTAATATATATAAAAAATGTTCCTTGAATGGAACATTACTACTCACACCTCCATTTAAAACGTTAAAAAATTCTTTTTCACTGTTTAAAATAGGTACATAAAGGCCGCTGTCCCTTTTAATTTGAACCTCACGTCTAATTTCTTCACACATGTATTTAGGATACCCTCTATTCAAAAATAATTTCATCATAAAGTCCAACTCGACCTGGAAGTCCACGTCCTCACTTACCATACGGGCTGCTCTTACCATTTGCCCCTTGATAATGGCTTTCTTTTGATGGACTGGATGCCAACTATCAAAATGTAAGTATGAATTGGAGAACGTGGGCTTCCTGTAAATTTTAGAGATCAAACATTTCTTTGTCCTATCAAAAATTAACCTAATATCCAAGTATGTGATGTTGTTATATTTAACCTCATGTGTAAACTTTAAAAACCACACTGTTTGATTAATGTATCGAATAAATGCTTCTAACATGTTTTTGTCCCTTGCCAAATAATAAGGATGTCGTCTAAAAACGTGTATAAAATTTAATATGTGAACTAAATTAAATCAAATACAAATTTAGATTCCCAATAGGCCATTATATAGTTAGCATATATGGGGCACAAGCTGCCCCCATAGCTACCCCTCTGAATTGTCGAAATAAGTGTTCTTCAAAGGACAGAAAATTGTTTTTAAGACTGTTTCCATTAATCTGACATATAAATTAATGGTGTGTTGTTCATAAATGCCCGTTGCAAAAAGTTGTTCTTCCAACCACATTAGCCCCATATCATGTGGTATACATGTAAACAAATTAATGACATCAATAGTGACAAAACAAATATCATTCTGAAAGTCCAGTTTTTTAATTTTATCAAGTAAATGCCACAAATCCCTAGTGATTTGAGGAAACTTCTGTAAGCCTGGTTTTAATTTTGTGTCCAAAAATTGACTAATAAATATAGTTTTACTTCTCTTCCCATCAACTATAGGCCTAAACTTGACATTGTTTAGGCCTTTATGTATTTTGGGAATTCCAAAAATTCCACTAACCACTGGTGCATTGTTAGACATAAAATTGAATTCTTTCTCATTTATTTCACCTTGAAAGAGCATATCATCTAAAATCAATTCAACCTTTTTATAGGCTATGTTCATTTCATTTCTGCTTGTTTCTATATAATTGTCACTCATAAGCATGGCTAAAATCTCACTCACATAATCGCCTTTGTCAACTATAACAACTCCACTACCCTTGTCGGGTTTCATAATTCGTATATTTGGTATATTTTTTAAAATTTTTAAAATATCTGAATCCTCTTTGTTCATGTTGTTCAAAAACAAATGCTCTCTATTATTTATATGACATCTGATGTCTTGTTCACATAAATTCTGAAAAACCTCTGTAATTTTATTGTATGGGGGGTTGAAAGTACTAGGTTTTTGTAACTTGCCTTCTTGATAGGCCCTTTCTTCTGTTATATCATTCTCAAAATACAAGGCCAAATTAAGTTTACGCACAAACATTCTAAAATCAATAAGGGTATCAACAATATTGGCCTTCCTACAAGGAACAAAGTTAAAACCTTTTGACATAAACTCAGCATGTGCATTGTCCAAAATAATACTAGAATAATTAAAAATCTTAAAATCCTTTGCTGCATTGAATAATATAGTAGGGTTGTTTAATACTCCTACTTCACTTGTTGTGTTTACATCTTCATTTAAAATAATTTCTCCCTCAGTCGTATCAACCATAGAAGAAATAAAAGTGTTGGTTCCATCATCTGATTTAAACTGCCCTGCAGTACTTAACAAATTATCTATAGGGTCCTGTTGCTGCATTGTCTCCAAGTAAGAACCATCTAAGTTAATATGTGCCTGTACATTGTTATTAGACTCAAAATCTAAAATGTTGTAAATACTCAATTGTGATAAATTAAACCATTCATCACTATTTGTACTAGGGTCATTGTGTAGTGAACACACAACTATGTCTGCTGCATTACTATCAGAAACAGTCTTATTCTCGCTGCTGTCAACATTATACAAAGAAATATCTTAATTCAACAGTTTGTCAATATTTAAAACATGGTCGCTATGTATTAGACACCCATCTGTGTGGGAGGAAGAGAACTCTCCGGTTAACATCCAGGTGCTTTTACAACAGATTCAGGAGCAACTTCGGGAACACACTGCCTTAATTCACAAACTGAGTGAGTCTAAACAGAGTACCATGCCAGTTCCCACTAATGAATACAGCTTGGGGCTTCCTTTAACTCAAGCTACCCCTGTGGTACAATCATCAGGCATTGATGATGTGGATGAAGGACATGCTTCAGGTCAGCGACAAAATTCTGGTTTACGCTCTAACAAGACTAGTGAAATTAATGTTTCTAAAATGCGTGGAAGTTGGTTAACCAATTCATACATTTTTCAATCAAATATTGGCTCAGTACCAGAGAAACATGTTCCTGCTACGAATAAATCCATGGCCACACTGTTAAAAGAATTCGAGAGAACACTCTTCAAATTGAAGAGAACACAGTTACTTGACCAAAAACATTGAGTTAAGACTTGTACCGAAAGGGTTACGTATTTGGCGGTATCCTAATGGATGCGAAAGCAACAGGGATATGATTAAGGAACTGCATTACTTGTTTGACTCTACTAGTGTACAAATTATGGAAATCATGGTCAAGTATAATAACATCAAATGCGAGAAGTTGCTTACTGAGCTTGACACGCTTAACTCTAAAATAACACAAGATTTGGTCTTTGAGAACTATTATACCAATTATGTGAACATTATTAATGATGTTGATCAGTGCTGTGATGTTTTATTCAATAAAAAATGTGATAAACTTCATAGAGACGCCAACACATACAAATCGGGAGTTGTTTACCCCTATGATAAGAAGGAAAAAGTCAAATCCATGCATAAAACTAATACAGCCAATCGGAGTGGTAGCCCAGTGAGCGTATTAACACCGGAAGTTATGAGGAGCCCAAATAGCACGTTTTTCAGCGAGAGCGACCCTTTAGAAGACGGTCCAAGATGCTCAGAGAGATTGAAGCGTCTAGAGCCAGTCCGAGAGGAATACGAGGAGAACCGAAGGGGAGCAAGAGCAAAAGTTTCATTTCAAACAGCGGAGCAAGATCGGAATTGGGCCAAAGCTGTAAGAAGGTGAACAAAAAGATATATAGCATACACTGTCATACACACTGTGATGATGAATGCATCATTTGTAGTAAATCTCGAGACAGTTATGATTCTAATCAATTTGTAAGCAGCGTTTCAGTGGACTTATCTACAAACCAAATTGATTGTTTTTTGTCAGATATAAGGGTTGAGCGTGATTTATGTGGAAGTTCATGTCAAGATAACAACAGGTTTGGAAACATTTTGGACCTATATGGTAAGCAAAATGAAACTGAAATGACTTTTACAACGAACATTACACATGATTCGTTTGCAAGCATGAATGGTTTGTTCAACATTGATTTTCGAGATCATGCCTTTAATTCACACAATGAGTATGTACTAGTTGTAGAAAACATTGATTTGAACATTATAGATATTGACCATGATTGCTGTTTGTTAAATGGTGGTAGCAGTATGAATAAGACTGCTCCCATTAGTGATGTTTTTGACACAGATGGGTGTCTAATACATAGCGACCATGTTTTAAATATTGACAAACTGTTGAATCAAGATATTTCTTTGTATAATGTTGACAGCAGTAAGAATAAGACTGTTTCTGATAGTAATGCAGCAGACATAGTTGTGTGTTCACTACACAATGACCCTAGTACAAATAGTGATGAACGGTTTAATTTATCACAATTGAGTATTTACAACATTTTAGATTTTGAGTCTAATAACAATGTACAGGCACATATTAACTTAGATGGTTCTTACTTGGAGACAATGCAGCAACAGGACCCTATAGATAATTTGTTAAGTACTGCAGGGCAGTTTAAATCAGATGATGGAACCAACACTTTTATTTCTTCTATGGTTGATACGACTGAGGGAGAAATTATTTTAAACGAAGATGTAAACACAACAAGTGAAGTAGGAGTATTAAACAACCCTACTATATTATTCAATGCAGCAAAGGATTTTAAGATTTTTAATTATTCTAGTATTATTTTGGACAATGCACAACATGCTGAGTTTATGTCAAAAGGTTTTAACTTTGTTCCTTGTAGGAAGGCCAATATTGTTGATACCCTTATTGATTTTAGAATGTTTGTGCGTAAACTTAATTTGGCCTTGTATTTTGAGAATGATATAACAGAAGAAAGGGCCTATCAAGAAGGCAAGTTACAAAAACCTAGTACTTTCAACCCCCCATACAATAAAATTACGGAGGTTTTTCAGAATTTATGTGAACAGGACATCAGATGTCATATAAATAGCAGAGCGCATTTGTTTTTGAACAACATGAACAAAGAGGATTCAGATATTTTAAAATTTTTAAAAAATATACGAAATATACAAATTATGAAACCCGACAAGGGTAGTGGAGTTGTTATAGTTGACAAAGGCGATTATGTGAGTGAGATTTTAGCCATGCTTATGATTGACAATTATATAGAAACAAGCAGAAATGAAATTAACATAGCCTATAAAAAGGTTGAATTGATTTTAGATGATATGCTCTTTCAAGGTGAAATAAATGAGAAAGAATTCAATTTTATGTCTAACAATGCACCAGTGGTTAGTGGAATTTTTGGAATTCCCAAAATACATAAAGGCCTAAACAATGTCAAGTTTAGGCCTATAGTTGATGGGAAGAGAAGTAAAACTATATTTATTAGTCAGTTTTTGGACACAAAATTAAAACCAGGTTTACAGAAGTTTCCTCAAATCACTAGGGATTTGTGGCATTTACTTGATAAAATTAAAAAACTGGACTTTCAGAATGATATTTGTTTTGTCACTATTGATGTCATTAATTTGTTTACATGTATACCACATGATATGGGGCTAATGTGGTTGGAAGAACAACTTTGCAATGGGCATTTATGAACAACACACCATTAATTTATATGTCAGATTAATGGAAACAGTCTTAAAAAACAATTTTCTGTCCTTTGAAGAACACTTATTTCGACAATTCACAGGTAGCTATGGGGCAGCTTGTGCCCCCATATATGCTAACTATATAATGGCCTATTGGGAATCTAAATTTGTATTTGATTGCGAATTTAGTTCACATATTAAATTTTATACACGTTTTTGACGACATCCTTATTATTTGGCAAGGGACAAAACATGTTAGAAGCATTTATTAGATACATTAATCAAACAGTGTGGTTTTTAAAGTTTACACATGAGGTTAAATATAACAACATCACATACTTGGATATTAGGTTGATTTTTGATAGGACAAAGAAATGTTTGATCTCTAAAATTTACAGGAAGCCCACGTTCTCCAATTCATACTTACATTTTGATAGTTGGCATCCAGTCCATCAAAAGAAAGCCATTATCAAGGGGCAAATGGTAAGAGCAGCCCATATGGTAAGTGAGGACGTGGACTTCCAGGTCGAGTTGGACTTTATGATGAAATTAGTTTTGAATAGAGGGTATCCTAAATACATGTGTGAAGAAATTAGACGTGATGTTCAAATTAAAAGGGACAGTGGCCTTTATGTACCTATTTTAAACAGTGAAAAATAATTTTTTAACATTTTAAATGGAGGTGTGAGTAGTAATGTTCCATTCAAGGAACATTTTTTATATATATTAACTTACAATGCAGATGCAGAGTACATTATTAGTATAATTGAAAAATACTGGGAATCCTTTTCCAAATTGGATGAATTTTCTAGGTTGGCTACACACAAACTCAAGTTTATTTTTAGAAAGGATAAAAGTTTAAAAGAAATTTTTGAGAATAGTACTAAGCCGATTGAAATTAGGACCAACAAAAACTTGGGTAACTTTAAATGTGGGAGATGCATGACGTGCAGACACATTTTAATAACAGGTAAACAAATCAAAATTAACCACACCTCTATTAAATTTATGGGCCATTTTGACTGTTATTCTCAAAATGTGATTTATCTTGCCAAATGTCAGGTGTGCACGGCATTTTATGTTGGCAAGACCTGTATGAAGTTCAGGGAGAGAATTAATGAGCACATTTTAGACATTAAACATAAAAAAGTGACTAATTCTTTAGCTAGGCACATCATGGCATATGAAGATCATCATTTCAAGTTTTTTGTTGTACAACAACAGATTAAGGACCAAAATGGAAGGGTCTTAGATTGCCATCTTGATGTTTGTGAGTTAAAATGGCAACTAAGACTTCAGGCTTACATTTATCCTGGTTTGAACGAGTGTGTCGCTCAAACCCCTGTTGAAACTTAGGTTTTAACATGTTGAGGCTGAAGCCTTTTGTTTATTGGACGTTGCACATTTTCATTTCCATTTTTAAATAATATGTAGTTTATATATAAATTAAATGTAGTATGGGTATAAAATTCAATTTTTACATTATTTTTTCATATTTATTTATATTACATTTTAAATGAACCATCTTTTTTAATTTCAATTTTAATATGGCATGTACGAGTTTATTACTATTTCACTTTTATTTTAGAGTTTAACTTATTCATAAATTGATTAATTAGTTAATTATTTAATAAATGTATTAATTGAGATTGTTGTATTTATAGGATGCATTTTTCACCACACTCTGATGAAGTCATACAGACGAAACCTAGGTCAGCTGTGGTGAAGGTTGTGAATTTTTTGTTGGAATAAAGCATCTTTTGGGTGAGCCCTTGCCTCCGTGGACATTTTTTACAAGTTTCATTTTTGTTCTTTGGTTTGGGATGTTATACAGGCATACCAGGAACACAGCCAAGAGTGCTTGGAGTCTGCAATCACAAACAACAAGACACAATGCCATACACCCAGGCATCTGGCATGCTGGACACCATAAATTACTAAACCATTGAAGAGAATGAGGAAGCTACCACATGATAGATCTAACATGAAAAGTGAAGTAATCAGTGATCACTAGTATGGCAATAAAATGTGTCCACACATACAATCCACTAAGGCCAGGCAAAACAAGTAGAATCTGTGAATCCAGTGGCAATGTGACACCTGTCCCAAGTACACACACAACAACAACTCACCCCAATAATTACAAATGTATGTGATAGACGCAACCAGGTAGCCAAACCAGGGCCTGAGCACCCCCAAATCAGTACTGTCAAAACTAGTCAGGAGGACAAGGTAACCACATACACCACAAAACCAGTCCCACATAGACCTACAACGACTGTAAACCAAACACATAAACACAAAAACATTCCCAGAGGCCCTAATTACAAACACACAACACCAACACAAGCCTCCAAAGCAGACACCCAATAAAACAAACTCCAGACATAGCACATGTAACGCATAGTACACAAAGCTGGTGTGCCAAACAGTCACAGGACAGAAGGAGAAACAACATGCCTGATACAGTTGTAATAGGTGACTCCATAGTGAGACATGCTGCTGTCCCAGGGATGGCATGCACCTGTTACCCATGAGCATCTGGATATTGCCTAAGGCTTTTGCAAACTACACAGATCCTCCTGTAGGCAAGGCCAAAAAGAGCAACCCACCACCATAGAAAACAGAACTGGAAAGAAACAGAAGGGTAATGCTGATCAATGCCAGATGTGTAAACCTCAATATGCATGCTCCTGAGTACCTCCCCAGTATGGAGAACATTGATGTCAGTCCAGTGATACACACCTGCTGCAAGCCTCATGACAGCACACCAGCACTACCAGGTAATACCACATATCATGTGTTATGGCCACAAAACCTGTAACAAAACATAGAAGGAGGGTGAGTATCCATATTCAGCACAGACAGCCTTCCGTCCAGTTAACTGACAATGCCTATGTCATTGCAGTCCACCCATGTGCAACTACCTGTACGCAAGACTGCTGTACAGTCTGTAGCATGCTACAGACCACACTCTCACACACAGGAACCCCACCCCACTGTCCTGAAGACAGTGGACAGGATGAATGTACCACCAAATACAAAACAAGGTACACACAAATTACCACATAGGTGGTAAACCATTATGTGTGGAAGGAGTAATCAGGGACCTAGTGACACAAGTGGACAGTCACCTGTCATGTGACAGCCACATCACCAATTTGTCTAGGAAGACTGTCTATATTGGACACTGTATCATGAAAGGAGTCACATCTACATCAACAAAGGTCATTGTGCCCCTATACTGTTCCCCTATCAGACCATATTGTAATACAATGCCTCATTTGGGATGTACATTACCTGGCACCTGCAGCAGTTAGAAAGACCCCAAAGGTACCTCAGCAAGAGTCATAAAGGGTCTCAACTATAGCTCATATGCCACCCGGCTGTAGTCACCACAGCCGAATGCAGTCACATACTGCCAACACAGAGGCATTGTATGTCTGTTGTACATGTCCATGTCCAACACAGAAGTAATGAACATGCTCCACCCCAGAAAACCCAAAGCCATCGGAGTTGTGTGAGTCAGAGATGTCAATCTTAACACATAATCAAATAGGATGTGCTGGAGGGACAGATACCTAACCCTGAGTCTCTCCACACCCTGGAACAGAATACCACTACATGTTAGGCAGAGACCCTCACTAACACTCTTCAACAGGAGGTTAGCAAAATGGATGGATAATTGTAGATGTACACTGGGGGTCTTTACTGTGTCATGTCCAGACAGAGGCACAGCTAAGTAAATCATAAGTGGCCATAATATTCACATAGCAAGGGGTGGCAAAAGCCACATGCACTGTGGCTATGCTTACAAATGCCCTAGGGTGGATAGCCTAGTATGAACCCATGAACCTACTATGATACAAATTGTACGGAACACTAAGGATAACTCCAAGGCTGCTGCAACTGATGGTAGTAAGCGTGTTGTGAATTCCTGGATATGCTCTGGATCACACAAATATTACAAACATACCAAACACACACACGTATTGCCAACATACATCCTGACAGGTGCAGTGCGAACCCCCCCCCCCCATAAAGCCAAATATCTTTCCCAGCAGATCGCTGCCTCCCTGACATTATGTCAGCCTTACCACAGGATATGTACCCAAAGAGCAGTGTACAACAACAGTGGGTGTTCTCAAGAAAGGAGTCGCCTGAATGGATACTAAAAACAACCACCACAGATTCCTGAGAAGCTTGGTCTGCACAGCTATGGTAAGGATCAGCATGTACCGCAGACATAACAATATAGGGGATCTATTGACACCCAACCCTAGCCAGTGTGGGTTTATGAAGTGCAGACCCTGCCCCTAAACATGTGTGACTCAGTTGAAACAGTGAGTGAGGTCACTGATGAGGGCAATGTGGCCCACACAGTGTAGCTGGACCTTGCAAAGCCTTCCATACAATACCCTACGTGTTCAATATAGATATGCTCACCAGCTTAAATATACACCCCAATGCCACTAGAGGGGTTGCAAACCAGACCAATGACAGAACTGACATGGCCAGACATGCTGTAGCCATGTCAGACTACAAACCACATATAACAGGCATCCCACAAAGCTTGGTCATGGGACCTTTCCCGTCTGGTATATATGCCCCATAGGTACAGGCCAACATGTAAGGACTGTGCCTGAACATGTTTGCAGAGGACTACAAACCGCCTAACATATCTGACACTCCAGCTGACACAAGTGTCCCACAAAAGGGCCACATAGAAACAGACAACCGGTGCCATAGCCATGTCAGCATGTGAAATGGAGACAACTGTATAGTCAACCTCTGTGGATATACAGTAAGTGACCACCAATAACCACATAGGTGTTAACCCATTACATACATCACATGTAATGATGGACCTGGGTACACAAGGGGATAGATATCCTGCATAGGACAAACATGTGGCTGTAGTGTTAACAGAAACAATCCATATACCAACCTAATCATGAAGGTTATGACATCTAGATAAGGGGAGGTCATTGTGGTTCTGCAGTTATCCTTCATCAGCGTTACAAATGACCACAACAGCCCCCATGGGGTGTACCTCAGCAGACACCTCCATCAACTGTAAGGTCCACAACAGTACTTCACCAGGAGTATCAAAGAGCTTGAACACATGTAATGTGTTGCCTGATTAAACAGAGTGCAACTCCACACACTGCCATGCTGGCCACCCAGATGCAAGCTGTGCCTGATGTAGAAAGCCATGTCCAAGCTGGAATCAATGAACATGCTGCACCTTGTACAATCTGAATGGCAGTGAGCTATGCACATGAGGGACCTGAACCCCAGCACTGACATACATAGGACAAGCTGTACTGCATTATCCATAACACAGAAGCCACCCCCACGCATGAGTAAACTACCAGTACAGGTTATCCATAGAGTCACTCATTGATTCTCCTCAACAGGAATCTTAATGAGTGGATGGGAGACGGTAGGTTTACCCTGGGTATCAATGTTATGTCACAGGTAGACAGAGGCACAGTATACTACACAAGACATATGTCATGGCAAACTACACTTACAATGTGTCGAAGGACAAACACACTCTCAGACTAGCATTAGAAATGGCCTAGGGCACATCGATAGTGTTTGCCAATGTACACCTATGTTGTGGAATACACTACTGATGTTGGATGAGGCTGTTGTAAGTAGTTCATATCCGAACATAATGCAACATGGTCAGATAGGTTCATAGGTTTATACTAGGCTATCTGCCCTAAGGCAGGTATAAGCCCAGCACAGAATTTTGTGGCGTACGCCACCCCTTATATGGAAACAATACTGTGCCCAGTAGTCTGTCATGCCTCTGTCCAGCAGTGGCACAGAGACAGTCCCCGGGGTAAACCTATGATCTCCCATCCACAGGTAAAGATTCCCCTTGAACAGAGCCAGTGAGGTGCTCTGCCTCACATGGACCGGGATTGTATTCCACAGCATAGGGAGTCTCTGAGTGATAAATCTATCCCTCCAATATGTCCTACTCATATCCCTGCCAAGGTTTAAGTCACTTGCCCTAGTGGTTCTGGTGGAATTGGCGAGTTTGAGGTGGAGCATGTCCATTTTGGACATGGCCTTGCATGTCAGGCACATGTCACCTCTGGAGTGTCTTCAATCTGGCAGCATATGACAGCTGTTGGAGACCCTTTATCCTTTTGGTGGGGGACTTTTGGGGTCTCTCTGATTGCTGCAGATGTCAGGTGAGATACATCCAGATGGGGCATTGTACTCGATCATTAGTCTGATAAGTGAAGAGTACAGGGGAACAATGACTAGATCTGGATGTGAATCCCTTCCTGATCAGGTGGGCAATGTAGAAGGTCTTTCTAGCCACGTTAGCAATGTGAGTGTCAGGGGAAAGGCCACTGTCAACCTGGGTCCCCAGGTCCATGATAACCTCCTCTGTGCTTACAGGATTGCCACCTATATGGTAGCTTGGGGTTACCTTGCTTTTCCTGCAGGGTATGACTATACATGTTTTGGCATGTAACGTCAGGCCATGGCTCTGGCACCAGCTATCAGTGTCTGTGAGTCCCTTCTGAAGGATATCCGTGTCTGATGCACTGTCCACTATGGCACCCAGTTTGCAGTCATCTGCAAACCTTGTCAGCCAAAGTCCTCCCATGTTGGCCTGTACCTCTGAGAAGTAGATGACAAACAAGAGGGGGCCAAGGACTGAGCCCTGTGGGACACCACTTGTGACCAGTTTGGAGTCCGACATAACGCCAGCAACTCTAACCCTGTGGGTCCTGTCCTTAAGCCAGTTTACAACCCGTCTTGTGACATATGGGTTTACATTTAGGTTGGTAGGTCCTTCTACAATACCCGAGTGGGATATTGTGTCGAAAGCCTTTGCAAGATCAAGGTAGGCTGTATGGACTGCCCTTCCCTCAGCAATGGCCTTAGTGAGTGTTTTGAAGAAGTTGACCAAGTTCAAAAGGCATGATCTGCCCTTGACCAAGCCAAACTGGGATGGGTCCAATGTCTGCATGTCCCCTATATCTTTGTTTATATGCTCCATTATGATCCTCTCCATAGCTTTGCAGACTAGACTTGTTAAGCTTATGGGGTGGTAATTACCGGGGTCCGTAGAGGCACCGCCTTTGTGCAGATGTGCACAACTGGACCCTAACCAGGCTGTTGTGCACACTATGGAAATGTAAAGCAGTGATAGGACTAAAGCCCAGGATACTGACCACCACAGTGAAAGTACTGAACCTCTACGCTATACAGTACTACAGTGTTAGGTCAGTATGAACGGATGCTGACAATTGTGTGCAAAGTATCCCATGCAAAACCTGCAGGCACAGTATACTCCCTGCTGTGTTCACACAAAAAGCATTTGGACAGTAACTACACAACATGGCACAGAACACACAAGCATAAACTGGAGGTATTTGTTGAAGTTCACACTCATCCACAAATGTGATGGGCTGCAGAGTTCAACATATGGAAAGCTCACACTGGGCATGCTCACACACTTAGATAAATGAGACATCTTTCACCCAACATGCCATGGGAAGGCTGAACTGGGCATGCTGACACACTTAGTCCAAATGTTACTCTTAGCAACTGTGAAAACACACCAGAGGATGCTCATTTCCCTTTCTAGACACTGAGCATATAAGTATAGCAGGAGAAAAGCAATCTCCCAGTAATCTGAATAGTGCGCTCCGCTAATGCGTCTGTCTCTAGTGTCATAACATAGCTAGGTAGGGGTTTGAATCCGGTAAGTGTGTATGAAAAGAACATCCCTTTTGGCAACTGTGAAAACACACCACAGGATGCTCATTCCCCTTTCTAAACTCTGATGATGTCAGCACCCTATAAGTATATCAGGGGAAAAGAAATCTCCCAGTAATTGGGAGGGTGGCCTAATGGTTAAGGTGTTTGCCTTACAAGCACAAGATGCAGCGTTTGAGTCTCACAAGGGATAATTGGCTAGGCTTAAAATGGCTCGCAAGGGCAATTAGTTTAGGGGTTGGGAGGGTGGCCTAATGGTTAAGGTTTTTGCCTTACAAACACAAGGAGCAGGGTTTGAGTCTCACAAGGGATAATTGTCTAGGCTTAAAATGACCTGCAAGGGCAGTTAGCCTAGTATTAATCTATGAACCTATGAACCTATAATGCGAATAGTGCGCTCTGCTAATGTGTCCATCTCTAGTGTCATAACATAGTTAAATAGGGGTTTGAATCTGGCAAGTGTGTGTGAAGGGGGGTATGTGTGTTGTAAGGAACATCCTTTTTGGCAACTGTGAAAACATACCACACGATGCTCATTCACCTTTCTAAACTCTGATGATGTCAGCACCCTATAAGTATATCAGGAGAAAGGAAATCTCGCAGTAATGCGAGTAGCGCGCTCTGCTAATGCGTCTGTCTCCAGTGTCATAACATAGTTAGGTAGGGATTTAAATCCGGCAAGTGTGTGTGAAGGGGGGTTAAGTGTGTATGACAGAAATATCCCTTTTGGCAACTGGTAAAACACACTACAGGATGCACATACCCCTTTCTAAATGATATCACAATTATTTATGGCTTTTGATTACAGACATGCCACGTGTGTTTTGCCCACACAGAATGCCCATGTGTGCGGGTTGTCTCTCACAATTATGCATGACATTGATTAAACCAGTTATGGCAATGCACACATGATGTATGTGTGTACCAAATACACATATGTACCTGTGACCTTCAATAGTTACCATGTGTGATGCCTGCCACATGTGAATACATGGTATTTGTACAGGGTAACATTATGACTGTGGTCTTCTGTGCAGGTGCTGCATGTGGGATGTGTATATACAGTGTGAGATGTAGATGCTATCAGCCTAGTAGTGAGGGATACACACCTGGTCTGGGGCATATAGTCTACCTGTTGTTGATGAACAGGTGCTGCATGTTTTCACCTGTTGTGGGAGTGGTAAGACATTATTCCATAGCAATGCAGTGACCGCATGCAAAGAACCGTTCAGCTAGGGTGTTGTAGCTACAGTAATTCATTAGCATTCAGTAATATGTCAGAATCCTTGGTGAGGGTCTGATACCAACCAAGGTCAGGGTTCTACCAGCCTGTGTCACCTGCTCAGTGATCCCTTCCATGTTCCCTATCATGTATCCCAGTGAGGGACATCCCACATCAGCTGTGGTGGCATGGACAATGACTGAGTCATATGTGTCCATGCATCTGACTGACCTGTATGCTTGTGTTATGTGGTGGACCATAGTGCCCCATGAGCATATCACTGTGACCTACACCTTGTCCAGCCTGGTGAGCATGTCCTCACTGTACTGGACAATAAAAGTACCTAACACAACTGCAGCAGTAGTGTTGTATAGCTGTACAGACTGTGCTTGTTTGGCACACAGGATTTGTGTGCTATGTGTTATGCGTGCTGTGTGCAGGCCTAACGTATGCTTGTGTGCCAGCTGCAGATGTGTCTGCCTGTCATGCAGGATGCTATCCTTAGGCTCCACGAATGGTCCGGTGTGTTTCCATGCTTGTATTGCTGTCAGTGTAGGTCCACATCAGACTGGTATTGCTGTCACTGTAGTATTTCATGCCACCTGACAGGTTATGCCAGTACTGGGTTCAGAGTGCTTAGTCCACAGTTTGGCCATGTGTTTCCATCTCATACATGTGTTGTACATCCATGGGTAGGGGATAGGGTTGACTGTGTACATGTGGCAGCTGTGACATTACTACATGACTCACATATTCCACAACTGTACCATAGAGGTGACTGACAACCGACCTTTGCACATGCTACCATAGTATTGAGATTGCATTGGTGATTAACAGCACATAGGGCCAATGGTGAACAAGATACATAGGTCCATAGGTTCATACAGGGATGTCTGCCCAGGGCATTTATCCACCTAGCCAGAATGTGTGTGGCTTTCACCATGCATTGTAAATCTATCTTGCTATGCCCTTTTCCAAGGTTAGTATACTGTGCCTCTGTCTAACAGTGACACATAAGTGATACCCAGGGTAACCCTACAATGTCACATCCAGTCATTAATATCACTCTTGAAGATAGTCACTGAGTGACTCTGCCTAACCTCTATTGGGATAATATTTCAGAATGAAGGGAGCCTCTGAGTTATGAATGTGCCCCTCCAGCATGTCCTATGTATATCACTCCTGAGGTTCCAGTCTTTCCAGCGTGTATCCTGATGGGATCTGGATATTCTGAGGTGCAGCATGGCCATTAAGTGAGGGTTTGACATGGCTTTATATGTCAGGCACAGATTGCCTATGAAGAGGCAGTATGCCACTGAGTAGAGCTGCTGTTTCTTCAACCAGTCAGTATGTGGCATCTGTTTGAGCCCTTTGATTCTCTTGTCGAGGTACATATGTGGTCTTCCCAGTTGCTGCAGGTGTCTGGTAAGGTACATGCTGTCAGGGTCATTATAGTCAATTATGGGCATGATGAGGGATGAGTAAAGGGGCACAATGTCCTCCCCTGATCTACATGTGGATCCCATCATGATGATGTGGCCCATATAAAATGTTTTCCTAACCACTTTGTCCATGTTGTTGTCAAATGGTAGAATGCTATCAACCTGTGTACCCCAAGGTCCATAATTCCTTCGTCTGCACTTAATGGATTAACACATATGTGGTACTTTGTGGTCACTTTGTGTTTGACAAAGGGGATGACTATACGCTTTTTGTCATTCACCTTGAGGCCATGGCTGTGGCACAAGTCATGTGTTTGCAAGAGGCACTTTTGGAGGATGCGTGTGTTAGCTGGAGAGTTGATTATGGCGTCCGGTTTGCTGTCATCTGCGACTTGCTCAGCCACAGTACTTCCATGTTGGCCTGTACCTATGATAAATATATAATGAACATGACAGCTCCCAGGGCTGAGCCTTGTGGGACACCACTTGTAACTGGTTTTGAGGCTGACATGGCTCCAGCAATTCTAACCATGTGTGTTCTGCCCTTGAGCCACTGTGCAATATTCATAGTGACATAGGGGTTAATATGTACACTGGTGAGCTTCCCTAGAATGCACAAGTGGGGTATTGTACCAAAGGCTTATGCAAGGTCCAGGTAGGCTGTGTAGACCTCCTTCCCCTTGACAGTGGCCTTGGTGACTGTTTCAAAGAAATCAAACAGGTTTGAGAGGCAGTATCTGCCATTAACAAAGCCAAACTGTGTATGGTGACATGTCTGTAGGTCCCCAATATCTATATATGTGAGGTTCATGATGATCCTTGCCATAGCTTTGCAGACCAAGCTATCCAGACATATGGGACGAATAGTGTCCAGGATCTGTTAAGGCACCACCTGAATGTAGAGGGACCACTGTTGCTGTACGCCACTCTTTGGCCACATATTGTGTAGTAAGGCTGGGATTGAACAGTAGTGTTATGTCTGGGTGTAGCTCTTCTTGTGGTTCATGTAGGACACAGCCTGGGACACTGTCTGGTCCCATTGATGCAGTGTTTATTGCTTTGGAGAGGGCAGCTCTTACCTGAGCATCTGTGATGTCAGGGGGGGCAGCACTCTGCTGGGAGACATATTTGCCCTTTTGGTGTGGTGGGGGGGAGAAGGTAGCAGTGAACCTGTCCACTAGGATGATGGCAATGTCTGTGTGTTTTGTATTTCGTGTGACATCTTGGATTACCTCTGAGCATATCTGGGTATTACCACCCAGGTTCCTGACATAACTACAGAAAGCCTTGTGATTATCCTCAGTGGCTTGTGGAATCTTCTCTCAAAGATGGCCTTAGACAATTGTATGAGTGCCTGTAGTTGTCTTCTAATACTCATCAGTGCTGCCTTCACATTTTGGGAGTTTGTTGTATCATGTAGTGGCTTCATCCTTCTATTGTATAGTTTGTTTATGGCTGGTGTCCAGCACACAGGACGTCTGCCTTTGGAGGATTGGGTCATGCTTTCATATGTGGTTGCATGATCCATGCATTCCTGAATGTGTCCATAGAATACCTTTATACAGGTATATGCAGTCTGGACCATATTTTCAACAGGCCTGGGCCTTTGAAGGTTTCCACATCATTTATGAGGGGTGTGAACATGCTTGACATGAGTTATTGACTGATGTCCCGCCCTCCAGACTGAGCAAGTTGAGGGTCACATTTAGCTACCTGTCGGGTGATAGCATGTGCCACATAACACAGGCACACAGGTCACTCCACAGCAAGTACAAGTATGAGGCAGTCATTGTCCATGCTGGTGCAAACAACCTGAGACGTACCTCCCTGGACCACATGGAAAGAGATACAGAGGAGCTCTTACAGCACCCTCTCAAACTCAGGACTCCCACACAGCTTTCATGCTCACACAGGAGAGTATAGATTTCTCTGAAAACACCATCATACTGGGTGACATCAGCTACCCAAACATAGACTGTGAACATTACACAATACCCAAGCTCTAGGGTTCCCATAGATCAGACACTCTTTAGCTATGGAACAGGTAATCAACCTTCCCACAAGAGGGGCAGATATACTAGACCTGATCATCACAAACATGAGTACAAAATACTCACCACTGGAAGTATATCCCTCATTGTTGCAATCGAACCATATACTAATCACACTGGAGTACTGGATCCCCCACATATGCAGACCTCGAACACATCGATGCGTGTGTGGGAAATGCCCCTATTAGCAACTGTGACAGTACACTACAGGATGCAGATTCCCCTTTTGAAACACTGATGATGTCAGGACTCTATAACTATATTACCTGAATTAAAGTCCTCCAGTAATTCGTATAGCGTGCTCTGCTAATGCGTTTTTCTCCGGTGTCATAACATAGTTAGGTAGGTGTTTGAATCGTGTAAAGGGAATGTATGTGTGTTAGTATGAGTGTGGTTTGTGTATGTGCATAATGCTGGGAGAGATAAGTGCCTTTTGCCAACTGGGAGAACACACTACAGGGTGCACATCCCTCCTCCTACACACAGATGATGTCAGCACCCTCTAAGTACAGCATTAGAAAGAATTTCTCCAACTAATGCTAATAGCACACTCTGCTAATGTGTCTACCTTTACTATCATAACACAGTTAGGTAGGGGTTTGAATCTTGCAAATGGAAAGTATGTGTTTTACTGTGGGTGGGGTTAGTGTGTGTGCACAATGGTGGGGGTGGGATGTGGCTTTTGCCAAATGGGGCTATGCACTTCAGGGTGCACATTTCCCTTAATGAGCAGTGATGTTGACAGCACCCTATACAAACAAAACTACAAAAGAGAAGGTGGTGGTACCAATAACACATGTAAGGTAACACTTCTTCAAGTAATGTCCACAAAACGAAGTAGGTTAAACGAACAATCCTTTTACTCTATACAAACAACATGACAACAGACAACTGCCAGTACTCAGTATAGTGTTACATGCTACTGTAACACGCACATGTACAAGAATATACCTAGATAGTGTTTTGAAGCCTAAATGTGGCAAGTGTGTGGATGTGGGATGTGTCTGTGTGTGCATTTCCGTATGGGAAACATGTTTGATGTGGCAATCAGGGTACCACAGTACCTGATGCACATTACACCTTTGACCTAATGAGGTTGCCTGGCCTTACTACAGGATATGTACCTGAACAGTGCCATAAATACACAGTGGTCCCACATCAATGAGGAGTACCCTCTACTGACCCTGGTAACTACTGCATCATATGCACAACTGGCCTTGTGTTCTAAGCTATGGAAGTTTTAAGTATGGGCAACATGTACAGCAATATTACATATGTATATATTTCAGGACTATGTACACACAACCTATCTCATGGACATACCTATAGATAGTGAACTATGATACATTTGGAGGTGTCACAGTAAACACAGTATTAACCTGCTACTTTGCATTACCTGTGTTTGTGGCAGCTGTTGCTGTATCAGAGGTGCTGCTTGCTGCTTGCTGTTTGCTGCTGCTGCTGCTGGTTTTGCTGCTGGCTGTCTGTATATTTATTTTATTTCTCTCTCTGTCTCTCTCTCTCTCTCTCTTTCTCAGTAGGTTTTGTGCAATGACTGTATTACATGTGTGGAGTGTGGGTACTGGATGCTTTTGTAGGTATCTGCATAGGTCCATGTGATAGCCTCTGCACCTATTGTAAGGCAGCATTGGCTAATTGCATACAGCCAGTTGTGTACTGATTGCATGTCTCACTGTGATTTCAGGACAGTGCTATAAAAGGGTATGTGATTTAGGCATTGCCCTTTCAGATTGTAAGGGCGTGGACCATGCTGGTATGCTGTTGACAATGTTCTGTGAGTGTGAAGGTTAGTCCATCTCTCATGCTTCATGCTGTGTTGTGAATTCAGGTTGCTGCATTTCTCTCGCCTGTTCCCTGTAGTGAGTGTGTATGCATACTGACACCTACGACTATATTTCATATGTATTGCTATATATACATATGTGTACATATACATACTTTCATATATGTACATTAGCTGACAATATTGGGTACAAGCTAACAATTTGCAGGGCTGTTACTGTTTACACTACACTAGTATGGGGATCCAGTAATTGGGCAGTAAAAGTCTGCCTGACATGCTTTGGGTAGTACACATACTATATTGCCTTTATCTTCATTCCTACTATTACATGTTCCACTTATTTAGCACAATATTCCTGTATGAGAGTCATGGCTTACTGGTAGGTCATACAGACTAGTGTTACAATGGTCTTGTGGTAGGGCCTACTAGTATGCTTATATTTTGCTTTCAAATTGAGTATAGGGCCTATCAATCAGAGTGCAGGGGGCACCTTTCAGCAGTTAAAGGGGTTAGTAGGTCTCACAGGAGTCAGGCTGTGTTGCAGATTCTGGTTGCTGCATTTATCTTCACTGTTTCCTGTAGTGAGTGTGTATGGATACTGACACCTACCACTATATTTCATATGTATTAATATATATATATATATATATATATATATGTGTGTGTATGTATGTGTACATATACATACTTTCATATATGTACATTACCTTACATTATTATGTACAAGCTAACAATTAGCAGGGCTGTTACTGTTAACACTAAACTAGTATGGGAATACAGTTGTTCAGGCATTACAAATCTACCTGACATGCTTTGGGTAGTACACATCCTATATTACCGTTATATTGATTCCTACTATTATATGTAATATTTATTTCAGCACTATATTCTTGTATGAGAGTTATGGCTTAGTGGTAGGTCATACAGACTAGTATTACCAAGGTCCTGGGTTTGGAACTGACAGTAGGAATTTTTTATCTTTCAAACTGAGTGTAGGACCTGTCAATAAAAGTGCTGAAGGCACCTTTACGCAGTTAAAAGGGTTATTAAGTCTCACAGGAGTCAGGCTGTGTTGTAGATTGTGGTTGCTGCATTTATTTTCACTGTTTCCTGTAGTGAGAGTGTGTGTGAATACTGACACCTACCACTATATTTCACATGTATTAATATATTTATTTATATATATATATATATATATATATATATATATATATATATATATATATACATATGTGTACATATAATACTTTCATATATGAACATTACCTCACATTATTATGTACAAGCTAACAATTAGCAGGGCTGTTTCCGTGAACACTACACTAGTGTGGGAATCCAGTAATTCAGGCATTAAAATCTACCTGACATGCTTTGGGTAGTACACATCCTATATTACCTTTCTATTGATTCCTACTATTACATGTTATATTTATTTTAGCACTATGCACTTGTATGAGAGTCATGGCTTAGTGGTAGGTTATACAGACTAGTGTTACCAGGGTCCTGGGTTCAAGACTGACAGTGGGAATTAATTTTTCTTTTGAAATGAGTACAGGACCTGTCAAAGGCACTTTTAAGCATTTAAAACCAGGTCTGCGCTCGTTTGCGCGGAGCTCACGCATGCACACTGGCGTTGTGCTCCAAGACACAAGCCTGACACCCACGCTATTTTCTTTGAAAGAAAAGAAAAAGGGGTGACAGGAAAGTGGTGAAAAAGGGATCACAAAGAGGGTAAGACAGTAGGGAAACAAGCTTGGTATTTGCAGGAAGGATGTAGGTGAGACCCATAGCTGCCCATGTCTTTCTCAGCAACAGCTGTGCATTTGTATGCAATTTGGTGTGACATTTGGAATCTTCCACCCCTGAGAGAGGTGTCAGGACAACATTAATACCTGTTGTACAGCCAATTGTAATTAACAGTTTCGATGTCCAGCGGAAATGTGTGCAACATGGACAGCTATGTATGGGGAGTAATTTTTTTGTGGGTACAGAGTGCCCTTTTCTTTGTTTTTTTATCAGGTGAGAGTGGTATGTCAGGTGAGGTAGTCGGTATAGCTGGTGAGGTAGGTTGGGTAGGTTAACAGACAAGACAGACAAGACGCATACAGGGGCGGTGTATGACACATGTGGGGGGGGTTACACAATTGACGGGGACGGAGGTTGGGATATCCATGGCACATGAGCCCACAGATGGCAACAGTGGAACTGATATCCCCACCCATAGGCAGTTGCCACTGTTCCTTCATAGCCCAGGACAGGGCTGTGCTGGGGGCTGTGTGGGCGGGACAACAGGCAAGCCCATAAGATGTGCCACCCGGGCCTCAAGCTGGCGTAGGGGCCCAAGGACAGAGTCTTTGATCTCCCTTCGCACCACAGACCGGACACCTTGGAGGGTGAGTGGACGTGCTCCTCTGGCCATGCTTGCAGAGGGGGGGACGGGCCCCATCCCCTGCAACGCTTCCACCCGAAGGTGGCACAGGGCCACTGGAGGAGGGTCCAGCCTGGGCACTAGTGCCAGGTGCACTCGCCAGCTGAGGTGGGAGAGGTGGGTCCTCTGGGACCTGCCTTCCCAAGCATTCTAGGTTTGTGTGTATGTTATGTTAGTTTGGGTTAGTGGCATATTATTCCATTCAAATTAGTTGTAACAGCATGCATTGGTATTCCCATTAAACAAACACCCAGATATTAACACCATTGAACAACGGGCATATCAATATCACATGCATTATTTGAACAGAAATACACAATTGAACAACATGCAGGGTTGATTAATGGCAACAGGCCATCAGGTTTGCCGGTTTGCAGGTATGACCAGGGCACATGCAACAACAGACATGCATATATTTTTGAAACAGGACAAATGTCCATGGTTAATGAAATGTTCACATACCAATATTTAGTGGGTTTTTTAATTTGCAATTATAGGGTGGGGTGGAGAAAGAAAATGATGACACATTCATAAATTATACATTGATATACATTTGTAATAGAAACACAATTATCTTGTGGGTGATACTTTCCCACTGATTCTTACTTGACTGTCATGCTAGACCTGTTACAGATACATCACTATCCTAGTTATTTTGAATATGATCAGATACATCATCCTGCTACACTTTGATGACAGGGCAGGGGACAGCTATGGATGTTTAGTATGTCAGGCAATCATTCATTCTATCTGCAAATTGCTGACTGTGATCACCATATACAGAGTTTGGCCTGAACATTCAAGAGTCAGACACACTGAAATCAGTTTTGGATGTTAAGTTTTAATTCCCACATGCATTTATTTCTGTAGAACCACACTGAAGCTTATATATTCAGGTGCTATTACTACGTTATTCATTGATACATGACCCTTTCTGTCACTCTCACACATCCTGCAATTTCACAGTTCAGGTTGGTACTTCTAGGCTTTGTTCACATATTAGACCTGTGGGGATTCCAACACTTTCCAGCAGCCTCACTTCTGTCATGATTCAGCATTTCAACAGGGGATACATCTCACCTGTGATTACCTCAGCTTCTGAAGCTGTACTCTTGAGACTACTGCAGGTTATACTACATTTAATTAATGGTGGGACATCTGTATTACAGCACTATTTATTTCTATCACTTATATTCCCAGTTTCACTTGCATACTGATGAACTTGTTGCAGCCATACCTGCAGACATTTACTTGCAGCTTGCACATTCTATTACTTTTAATCAATACACTGCAGTGTTCTGCTATGTGCTACACTATAATATTTATTTACAAGTACTAGGTGGGGTTACTAACCTGCATGGTGGCGCAGCCGCACCAGCCTCCGCTCATGTGCCATTCGATTCGCAGAGCGGACACCTGCAGCTGTAATACAAAACAAGTAATATTGGAATACACATCTCCTTAGTATCAGCTAGTTGAATTCCTTACATACATAAGTAAAATGTAACTTGCTCAGTAGTGGGGCATTGGGCATATCCCGGGCCTCCTGGATCCATTGGGTCAACTGGTCTTGCTTACGTCACTTCAGGTCCGCATGGTGGTGATGGACCTGCTCACCAGTGCATGGAATGCCAGTAGCACTGGTCAGATCATGAGCCAACTGGTCCCATGCCTCCGCCCTGTACGCTCCCCATGAGACCTGGCCCTGCATGAGTTGGGCCTCATGATGGTGAACTAGGAGCCAGACCATGTATCTGAACTCCTCAATGCCCCACCGCTGTGCTCGAAAGCAACGTCCCTCCCCTACTCCACTCATTCTGCCTGCAGGTCTATTCTACAATCGTTTATGCTGTGTATTCCCACCTATGGGGCTTATATATGCCGATTTTCCCGCACATTTCTATGATTGGCCGGTTTAGAATTGTATCTACTTCACAGAAACTGCTTTATCATGCTCCATTTTGGCTTATATCCTATTTATATGCTATTTCTGCATTTCTATGTACTGCTGTCATGGCTTAGTGGTTTAGTACCTTGACTCTAGTACATGGTATCCTAGGTTAGAATCTGGCCACTGCATTTTAAATTTTATGACTGTCTAGACATGACTTCAGGACCTGTCAATCAATCATGCCAAAAGCACTTTTAAACACTTTAAAACTAGGTCTGCACTCGTTTGCGCGGAGCTCACGCATGCACACCGCCGGTTAGCTTGTGGGAGCGTCGCACAAACGGTGTGCGCTGGATTACACCTTAATTGGCTAGTATCACACATGTTAAACGAAGCACAGCTAGTTGCACACAGTTTGAGCCTGTTAAACCAGTGCTTAGCTATGGGCAAGCAGTTTTCAGTTTGTGAAACACTACTTAGCTACGGGCACTCTGTCTCACTGTAGTTTAGCTATCAGTACATTTCTAAATATTTTTATTATTGTATTACTTGAGAACATATGCTCCATTTCATTCCATTTTACAAAAGGGAATACTTTTACATTTGTACAATACCGTTTGGGGCATTTTTAGTGCTTATTTACAAAAAAAAAGGTTGTTGTGTGGGCTCGAACCTTGCCTGCTGCTCTCAAGCCGACAACTCTACCACTATGCTATTACTTCTTGGCTTACTTTGCATATTTAGTTCTTATATCCTTTTCCACTGATTGCTAACTGCAGTTGCGCTAGTAGCACACCCGCGCACACGAGCGCACACAGTAGCAAACGTTTACGGGGTTTAAAAAAAATAAAACAGTTTTTATTTTAATTTTACAACATCTGTTCACTTTTTACATTGCTGGTCTGTGGGAGCATGTGTTGTGTAGTGTGGTTATTCACATTTCCATGGCTTCCCTTGTGGCTGTTTACTTTCAGCCATTCTAGACTTCTGGGGGCATGTCTATGGACACGCCCCCTACTCTCTTACACGGACCGTGTAAGAGTTACAGTGTGATTCAGCATGCCTTATGCACCTCATGCATATGCATGACATGCTGACATCACACCGTTTAACTGCAGCCTCCGTGTAAGAGTTATAACTCTTACATGGAGGCTTCCTGAATTTGGCCCATTATGTCTGACCAGGTGGATAGCAAGGCCGCATTGTTACCAGAGGAAAACTTTTTTTAAAATATACAACATCAGCAACTTTTATGAATAGAGGACTGTAAGCTAAAGTGATGTAGATGCCCTGTGACATACCACGTCAGTAAGGTGGGCACAGCTTGAATGCGAAGACTATATAGAATTGTGTGCTTCCTGTTTCATGTTAGACAAAATTCTGTACTTGTACATTTTTTGCCTCCTGCTGTACACTAGTAAACTTTTTAACCTGAACCTCCTGTGTATTGAATTCTTAATTTTATTTAACAGTTTGGTCCTTCTTAGCCGGAAATCCCTCAGACAGCTGCAGATCAGAGTCTACCGGTGGTTGAATACTGTGCAGGAGAAGTTACCGAAACGGTTCTTCTTGGGTGAAAATACCTCCGACTGAATTGTCGTTTAAAGAGGCTAGCCACTTTCTGATCTGTGGCCGAAGAGCGGATCCTGGACGTCTCAATACTGGAGGCTCAGGTAGGAAGATTTTGCCTTTTTTCTGTTTTAGATCAGGGACTAGGTTACAGTATATTGTTGTCAAGATTTGTTATGCAGATCAGGGACAAAAGGAAGTACTGTATATTTGGTCATAGATCAGGGTAACAGAATAAGGTAGACAGTTATTCTAGATAAACTGAGAGAAGGAGCTGAACTTCTGATATCACGTGATAAGAAGGGTTACGTAACATTTTCTTTTACCATGGGAAATCAGTGCACTAAAACATCGCGAGATCCGCCCCTAACTGAAGACGCAAAATACATGCAATTACAACATTCCAATAACATTAGGTATTATACGAAATGGGTTAACAAATATGAATTTGATGGTAAACTAGATAAAACTTCACTAGTTAAACTTGTTAAGCAACTTAAATCTGATGCGGGAGGTCAGGCAAAAAAGCAACGCCAATTAGGCATTCCTCAGGCACACAGGTGGATTGAGGAAGCAAATCGTAGAGAACAGAAGATTAAAAATTCGAAAACATTATTTTTAGACAAAGAAGATAATAACTTAGTAATAGCAACAGCTCCTCCTCCTCCCTTGCCCCCTCCTTTACCCTTTTCAGGATATGAAGCGAGTGGACAGGCTGGTCTGCCTCTGCGTTATCCTGAAGTCTCAGCAAGACCACAACCGTTTGTTAGAGATCCTATTGAAACTAGGTCCCGGACACGTAAAATACATAGGGACGCAGAATCATATCAAATAGAGAGAAACCTACATGATGAGAGTGAGGAAGAAATATGCCCACTTATAGAGGTCCCAAATCCTCAGGCAGGACAGGAAGGGCAGAACCCAACACTCTTGGCATATAGACCATGGACACCGGAGGATATCCGGAAAGCTACTGAGGGAATTCCCCATCCGAAAGTTAATTTTAAGAAATTTTTAGAAGATTTACAATGCATGAGGTTGAGTTACCACTTGAATGGGGAAGAAGTGGAAAAAGTAGTGAGACAAATTATAGGTCCAGATTGGCACATGATTTGTGGCACCTGGAATCCTCGTAATGCAGAGCTCAAACCACTCCCACATAGTGACGCAGAATTAGACAACAGAGTGAAAGGTCTTACAGACCGAATCTCTGAGAAATGGAAACCTAGAGCAGACTGGGCTTTCATTAATCAATGCATACAACAGGAAAATGAGACAATAGATGGGTACTATGCTAGATTATTGGAATGTTTTAATAATCATAGCGGTATGTCGGTTCCTGAGAACCAAACGAATGATTCCCCGTATGAACAACAATTGAAAAATGCATTTTTGAAAGGTTGCATTGCACCTATTAGTAGCTTCATTACGAAGCATATGACAGACCATCGAACAGGTAGGCTACAAGCCTTACTTGAATACGCTAGACATGCTGAAAGACATTTCAATAGCAAAAAGAAAAAGAAGGCGCAAGTCTTCACTGCTGAAGGCGGAGCTGAAGTATTTGTGTTACAATCAGGTAAAAAGGGCAAGAAGAATGCCCAGGGAAACAAACAGTCTGACAAACGATCAGAAGATTTTGAAGAGAGGAAAAAGAGAGGTGAATGCTTCAAGTGCGGGAAAAAGGGACATCTAGCAAGGGATTGTAAGCAGAACAAAAAGGTAATTTCAGAAGATAAGGGAGATGAGGACTGACTATATGATAGTGAAGATACATCATGTGAAAGTCAGAAATCCGGAAAAGTTAATAAACAGAAAACAAATGTAAATGTGATAGAAGGAATAGAGGAAGTGCAAGTAGATATAGAGGATGAAGAAAGTGAAATTTTGGACTTAGCATTATTGAGCTTAGAGCTCTACTTAGCAGATACGAAACCGGAAGTTACACTTCTGTTGGAGGGAAGGGAAGTCAAATTCCTGTGTGACTCAGGAGCGTCACGGACCCTGATACACCCCCTCCAAGTTACCAGAACATTCCGAATCACCTGATTATATACTGGTAAAAGCTGCAAACGGACAACTATACAGGGAACCACTTTCCCATGATATAGCAATAACTGACCCTGTTTCAGGTATGACCCAGAGAAGTAAAATTGTTGTTTCTGCAAATTGTCCAGTGAACCTATTGGGTAGGGACCTTATGCAGATATTTGGCATAGCAGTAGTTCCAACTGTAGAAGGTATGGAAGCACAGAGGCAAATGGATACCTTTGTAGTGCGATCGGAGGGTGAAACTTTTTACTGGTACAGTCAGGACCTAGTCACGACTGGTCCAGGGGCAGTAACCGAGGAACTGATGAACGTAGCCATCAGTAAAGCCCCCTCCCTTGACACTGATCGACAGCATTTGTTACACTGTACTCTATACTTCTGTACTACACCAGGACCTGATAGAGAGTATGAGCAAGAATTGTTCAGAAATCGTGCAACTAGATTAGTATTATGTACTTTTTATTGGGATACTGAGGGGAACAGTGTAGTTAGCTGTTCATTACCTCAAGAATTCCTTGCACTGTACAGATCAAATCGATTGCCACATGTCAGCTTGACAAAGAATAAAAATGTAAAATGGGCAGACTTAGGAGAAAAGGTGACAAGATGGGAGAAACAGACTGATTTAGACATGTCAGAACAAGGGATACAGAAACAAAAACTGAATTGGTTGACACAGACACATCCAGCTGTTCACTTGCAATCTAGCGAGGACAGCTGATTAGCATTTCTATTAGAAGAAGAAGAAAAGGCCTTATGTGAAATTCCAACGACTCTTTGGTCAACAGACAAGTCAGATGTAGGACTTATTCGAACAGCAGGACCAGTTACAATTACCCCGAAGTCAGCATTTAGACCACAGAAAAGACAATACCCTTTGAGAAAGGATGCAGAAATAGGAATCAAGCCTATAATAGCAGCATTACTCAAAGAAGGAGTACTGGTAGAATCTCCTGATTCACCATGTAATACACCCCTATTTCCTGTTAAGAAAGCAAATGGGGAATGGCGGATGGTTCAAGGTTTACAAGCTGTGAATAATGCAGTAATACCTAGAGCACCTACGGTGCCAGACTCACATACTTTGTTAAACAATTTAAAACCGCAACAGAAGTATTTCTCTGTGGTAGATATCAGCAATGCTTTCTTCTCGATACCTATACATCCTGATAGTCAATATTGGTTTGCATTTACATTTCAGGGGAAAAGGTATACATATACTTGACTAACACAGGGATATTGTGAGAGCCCAACAATATTTGCACAAGAAATGGCTAGCAACCTGGCAGGGTTTACCCCACCGGGAGGTAGTCAGATTCTACTTTATGTGGATGACATCTTGCTAGCAGCCCCCACCCAGCAACAATGCAGGGAGGATACTGTAGAGTTATTGAAATTTTTAGCAACACAAGGCCACAAAGTAAACAAGAGTAAGTTACAACTTTGGAAAAAGCAAGTTAGATACCTAGGATATGTGATATCCAATGAAGGTAGAATATTAATTAGACGAGGAAAGAAAAAAACAGCAATTTTGCAAGCACCCAAACCAGTAATCAAGAAGGAAATGATGTCTTTCTTGGGTACAACTAATTTCTGTCGGAGCTGGATACCAAATTATGCTTTGGAATCTGCTCCACTGACTGACTTGATATATAAGACACCAATGGCAGCACAAGATATTTTACAATGGACACCTGAAGCAGAAATGGCTTTCTGCAGGTTGAAGCAGTTGATAGCTTCTTCATTAGTTTTAGGACTCCCAAATTATCACAAACGGTTCTTTCAGACCGTAGATTGCAAGCAAGGATATATGACGTCAGTGCTGACACAACAACATGGGGACAAGCAACGCCCCATGGCCTATTATTCATCGCAGTTAGACCCAGTGGCACGATATTTGCCTCACTCTGTACAGGCAGTAGTTGCAGCTGCAATGGCAGTACAGGCTTCAGCCTCAGTGGTGTTATTCCACCCTCTCACATTGAGAGTGCCTCATGCAGTCGCAATAATTTTACTGCAAAAAAAAGTAGCATACCTCTCTCCTGCTAGACATCTTTCATGTATGACTATACTGCTGAGCCAACCTCATATGACAACTGAACGATGTATGACATTAAATCCATCAACATTACTTCCAACTCCTGTGGATGGCACACCACACAGCTGCCTGCAGGAAATTGAACAGTTAGCCTTGCCTAGACAAGATCTCACAGATATGCCCTTGGATAATGCCGAGGTGACATATTATGTGGACGGCTCATGCAGAAGGGGCCCTACAGGAAAGAATCTAGTAGGGTATGCAGTAGTTACAGACATTGAAATTCTAGAAGCCCAATCCTTACTACATAACTTATCTGCACAAACAGCAGAATTGATAGCTTTGACGCGGGCATGTACTTTAGCAAAAGACAAGTGTGTAAACATATATACTGATAGTCAGTATGCTTTTTCTACAGTACATGTATTTGTGCAGCAATGGAAAAATAGAGGAATGATAACATCTAGTGGAAAACCTATTAATCATGCGCAATTTATTTTGGAATTATTAGAATCTATTCAGTTACCTACCAAAGTAGCTATTTGTAAATGTGTAGCTCATACAAAACAACAGGATAAGATTTCGAAAGGCAATGCATGAGCTGATGCAGCTGCAAAACAAGCAGCCTCAGACTCAGAAACTTTACTTTTGAATGAGGAATTACAACCCTCTGAGATTTTAGATTTAGACATGTTAAAAACAATGCAGATGCTTACTACAAAAGCAGAAAAGCAAAAATGGGAAAAACGAGGTGCAATTCTTGAAAATGGACTGTACATTTCCAAAGAAAGAAAACCGATATTGCCGTCTAATTTATTTAGATATGCAGCTTTGTTGAGCCATGGGCAGTGCCATGTCTCAATAGGGGGGATGGTACAGTTAGTAAACCAAATATTCCAAACATATGGATTCACAAGCTATACAAAAAAATTTTGTGCAGCTTGTCATACTTGTAACAAGCACTATGCACAAGGGGCATTTAAAACCAAGCAAGGACGGTTTCCTATACCACCATATCCGTTCCATACTATTTGTATGGATTTCATAGAATTGAGTAAGTGTGAAGGGAAGAAATACTGTTTAGTTATTGTAGATATGTTTTCTAAATGGGTAGAAGCTTTTCCAACCAAAAATCTGGATGCAGCAACAGTGGCGAAAGCCCTGATAAAAGAAGTAATCCCTAGATTTGGCATTCCGGAAAGGATTTATAGTGACAATGGCACACATTTTGTGAACCAGACAATCCAGCAACTTGGGAGATTTTTTGGTATCTCCTTAAAGAACCATTGCACCTACCACCCACAGTCAGCAGGACTGGTGGAAAGGTACAATGGTACCCTTAAGAATAAACTTAGGAAGTTAGTTGAGGAAACCCAAAAGACTTGGATACACTGTCTGCCTTTGGCACTGCTGAGTATGAGAATGGTTCCAAATGTGAAGGGTTTGACTCCCTTTGAAATGATTTTTGGGAGAGCATATTATGTGCCTCAGTGGAAAGCTCTCATGCCTGCAGAGCAAGAGGCTGACAGTTCATTAGCTAGTTATATGTGGAAACTGTTAACAAATAAATCTGTTTTGCAGTTTAACTCTTTTTCAGATAAGGAACAGACCAGACCGGTAGAAGCAGCTTTGGCCCCCGGGACGTGGGTTTGGCTGAAAGTGACGAAAAGGAAGAATTGGGCGAGTCCAAAGTGGGAAGGACCATACCAGGTACTGTTGGCAATGCCTACTGCAGTCAGAGTGGCCGAGAGGATGTCCTGGGTTCATTTGACACACTGCAAACCGGTAAAGAACTTTCAACTTGATAAAAACTTTTTGACTGATACACAACTGGACCAAGATGGCCAAAAACAAAGCAAATAGAAATTTAGATCAACCCCAGAGATGTTGCATAATCATTTTGTTGAGAATACATTTGTTGACTGTAATTGTGACAATTTTCCTCTTGTTGTGGTTTATCCTGCACACAACCACACAAGTGAAAGTGGGAAGGCGTGTAAAGCGTCTATAGACTGGCATCAAAATTTTAACACATACCTAGCCATGAAGCGTGTATATGCAGAGACTATGAACATTTCAAATTGCTGGGTTTGTGCAGCTATACCAACAGCATATGGAGGACTGATAATGTCCGCTGTCCCTTTGGGGATAAATGAGACTTGGGAGAATTTACTCTTTGATACAGGAACTGTGAGATCACAGGACAAAATAGCTTTATTTTTACCTGTCACACAAAAAGGAATTGTATGTTTTTACAAAAATGATACTCTCCAGGTGGGCTGGAGCAATTGTAATCTTACCAGTGTTATATTAAGAATAGTAATGGCAATATTCTTTGCAATACTAATTATGACTCATATTTGAACTCACTGAAAACAACCATGAATGACATTCGCAAGAATCCTGTTTTGTTTAAACAATTGTCAGTTATAGATCAGAAAATGTTTCATGCAGGGTTAATGCGTATTAGTACTAAAGTAGAAAACTGTCATTTTATTTATGGGAAAAAGGCATATAAATGGTTACCTGAGAATTGGTCCGGCAGTTGTTTTTTTGGGTTATCTGGTTCCGGCAATAAGACATACTGCAGAATTGCCTTTGGGTAAGATACGAAACGTGAGAGAAGCAGCCCGAAAACCTGAAGGTCCAGTTGAAAAACCTGTAAATCCAGTTGGAAGGATCAAAGCTGGCTGGAAAGACCATAATACTGTGAAAGACAAAAGTAAATTGACTCATATGGACTTGAGTGACAGTGTTATATCTTGGGCAGGAATATTCCCAGCATATGGAGCAGTCAAATCGATCTGGGAGCTGAGGAAGTTGTCAAAACTTCTCGAAGTAATGAGTAATGCAACTTTTTCTGCCCTAGAACTGGTGACTGATGAAATGAATGCAATGAGAACTGTTGTGCTACAAAATTGAATGGCTCTTGACTTCACCCTAGCGGCGAGAGGTGGTATGTGCGCGCTTATCAAAGAAGAATGCTGTGCGTACATACCAGACAATAGGCATGAAATTAACAACCACCTAGATGTAATTCAGCAAGTATCAGCCATGACTGAACCAGGCCCAAACCCACTGATGGACTTTTTCCAGAATCTACTTGGGGGATGGGGTTCCATCCTAATGAATATTCTGATTGCCATTTGTGTGGGTATACTCCTAATAGGAGCATTTGTTTGCTGTGGAATTCCCTGCATGAAAAGACTAATCAAAGATTTTATTGATGTATCTGTTACTGAGACCTTGTATCAAGATATTGAGATTGAAAAATTGATCTCAGATGACATTTTTTCTGAAGTATAGATTGAATGACTCACCTAACTGAAAATCCTTAGTGGAAGAGGTTGAGAGATGAAATGACGCTATGCATACTTCAGAATAGAATAAAAAGTATTAATAGGAGGGAAAATGTTAGAAAAATGTGTATTTGAATATATGAGAAATGCTAGTTTAAAAACAAAGTAGTATATAATGCATTTTATTCTATTAATCATATAACAGAAAGGATTAATTCATGTGTAAATGTAAGTAGGTTTGAAACTGCAGTGTGGCTTGAAACAAACTGACCTCCAACCCTG